>NC_091283.1:308195622-308495622 GCF_032444005.1 Ranitomeya imitator
GCGGCGGCCATTTTCCTGAAGCCCCGGGAAGCAGAGCGCTCCATCTGCGCACGCGCGGCCTCCGGAAAATGGCCGCCACCACCGATAACAAGAGGATTCACCCGGCTCTGCTGCATACCGGGCCTGCTGCATCACCATACCGGGGAAAGGGACCCCGCTTACTGCGCCTCCTCTGCCGCCACACCCCCGCAACCGCACCTCTGTCACCGGACCTCTGCCACCGCACCTCTGCCACCTAGGTAAGCCTGCATTGCGACTATTAGACGCACCCCCCATTTTCACCCCTTTTTTGGGGGGGAAAAAGTGCGTCTTTTAGTCCGAAAAATACGGTAAGTCTGTCTGCGCCACTCAATACAGCTGTCCTCCATTTAATGAATCTATGCCACCTGTTTACTCCTGTTACCATTTTTGAACTGCTTTGAGCCTACTTTTTTAAGGTGGGCCTACAAACTGTGTCTGCGCCACCCATTACAGCTGTTTTCCATTGAACAAAGCTATGCCACCTGTGGACTCCAGTTACCAGTTTTGAACTGCATTTAGTCTACTACTTACTTTTTTGGGCCTGCTAACTGTGTCTGCCCCTGATTACAGCTGTCCTCCACTGATCAAAGCTGAGCCTCAATTTTCATCCTGTTTCAGATATTAAACTGCATTTGGCCTACATGTTTGGTTGGGCCTACTAACGGTGTCTGCCGCTCCTTGCTTTTCTCCTCCACTGATCAAAGCTGAGCCTCAGTTTTCATCCTGTTTACAATATTAAACTACATTTGGCCTACTTGTTTGGTTGGGCCTACTAACGGTGTCTGCCGCTGCTTGTTGTTCTCCTCCACTGAACAAAGCAGTGCCGCCTGTTTACTCCTGTTACCAATTTTGAACTGCATTTGGCCCACTTTATTACTTGGGCCTACTAACTGTCTGCCACTCATTACAGTTGTCCTCCACTGAACAAAGCAATGCCGCCTGTTTAGTCCTGTTACCACATTTGAACTGCATTTAGCCTACTTTATTATTTGGGCCTACTAACTGTGTTTCTTTCTCATCCTGCCCATTGCCAAGCCACTGCTACATGAGTCTGCTGGTACATTGACTCAGACCACTACTTTCCCCTTGCACTCTACACAGCCAGAATCTGACCCTGCTGAAAGTCAGTTTCCCCTTCCCGCATACTATACCACCTTACACGGGGACGAAGAGGAAGGTGCAGATGAAAGTGCAGGTTCCTTCATCAGGTGGGGGGGCATACTCGTTGACGACATCACTGGCACAGGGCCCCTCATAGTACGCAAAAGTGTCTCTGCCAGTGGGAGGTGCCACCCGCCGTCAAACACCCCGCCATACTTTGAGGGGCCCTGTGTCAGTGCCAATGCGAACGAGTGGGCCCCCCCTGCTTGCTCAGGATCACAGCACTTGCAAAGTTGAAATACCTACCTCTCCCTGCTCAACCGCCATGACGTAGTCAGTGTTTCCTGGGCCCACGAAAAACTTGAACCAGACCTACCCCCCCACAACTTTAGCCAAATGACCCCCAATTTTCAATGACTAACTATTATTATAAGGTAAATTAAGATTGACAAGCTTCAGTAATACGAATTGATGTTTTTGGCATTAAAATGGGCACTGTAGGTGTTTTCCTGTCCTCTACTCACTGCCGACTTTGCTTCCCCATTGACTTGCATTGGGTTTCGTGTTTCGGACCGATCCTAAAAAAGTAAGTCGCTCAACTCTATCTATCACTACTGTGCCCCCCTCTATTGTAGCCCCACTACAGTTCTAGCCTATCCTATATCCTATTCTAGCCCCAATCCTATAAACAGTACCCATTGAGTACATTTACATATAAATATATATACAGTACAGACCAAAAGTTTGGACACACCTTCTCATTTAAAGATTTTTCTGTATTTTCATGACTATGAAAATTGTAAATTCACACTGAAGGCATCAAAACTATGAATTAACACATGTGGAATTATATACTTAACAAAAAAGAGTGAAACATCTGAACGTATGTCTTATATTCTAGATTCTTCAAAGTAGCCACCTTTTGCTTTGATGACTGCTTTGAATACTCTTGGCATTCTCTTGATGAGCTTCAAGAGGTAGTCACCGGAAATGGTCTTCCAACAATCTTGAAGGAGTTCCCAAAGATGCTTAGCACTTGCTGGCCCTTTTGCCTTCACTCTGCGGTTCAGCTCACCCCAAACCATCTTGATTGGGTTCAGGTCTGGTGATTGTGGAGGCCAGGTCATCTGGCATAGCACCCCATCACTCTCCTTCTTGGTCAAATAGCCCTTACACAGCCTGGAGGTGTGTTTGGGGTCATTGTCCTGTTGAAAAATAAATGATGGTCCAACTAAACGCAAATCGGATGGAATAGCATGCCTGCAGGAGATGTGTTGGCATGGCTCGAGTCCTGGTTTCACAGATTCACTCCATGTCATAAATTACATTATGTTTTCAATCCTAAAAAATTCAGATTACTGCACAATCTCTCCTGAAATGGGGGCACTAATACTTTCTCTACTCTTCTGGTCAGGACTCGGTAGCTCCAATGGTCCACCATAAACGAGTGCAACTCCAGTTTAGTGTTGGAGTTCTCCCCTCGTACATACTTTTTTGAGGGAGATGTAACATATTTTTTGTTCTGTGTTTTTTTTTTTTTTTTTTTAATGTCTCCATTACCTCTTCCAAATGTGCGAGATCTAAATTGAAGATGCCCCAGCTCTGCAGTATTATAAAAAGCTCTCTTTAAATGTCTAATATTTTTTTCTTGAATCTCATCTGATAGAAAATATTGGCCCTTATGATAGTTTAGATTGCCAAGAGCCACCGAGCACCATACTCTAATTACTCCAGAGAGTTGATACCACTACTCATATTTTACTGATGAAGACTGAGTTTGAACATTTTGATAGATGTGTTATTGTCCATAGTCCGTTTTTGACTACAGTAGTTACTGCCCAAAATACTCCCATTTTTCACATCTGACATGTTGCTTTTTGTGGTGATAACTTTAGAATTCTTCACAAAGGATAATAGGAAACAAATGGACCTCACAAATTATTTTCCAACATCTCTTGAATCCAACAATACCCTGTATACGGTTGTACACTACTGTCTGGGCACATGGCAGGGTTAAGAAGGGAAGGAGCACCATTTAGCTATTTGAATGCATATCTTGTTGGAATAGATTCCAGACACAATATATTGGTTACCTGGCACCTCAAAATATGGCTACCACAATCAGGCTTGGCACTATCTACTCAGCTTTGCAGATCCCAAGGATAGCCTTGCTCAACATTCTTTACATGGATCTGTTCTTACACAGAGATCCCTAGGCTTGGGCCATGGTGTTACCTGCTGTTCTGTAGAGTGAGGTGGGATGATGAATAGTCAAGTAGTTGGGTAAGATCCACGAGGGCAGAGAAAATACAAAATCATAAGAAGCAAGATTAAGGGGTCACAGCAGCTTAACACAGAGGACTGAACGAGAGGAGAGCAAGGCTGTATCTGGCATCTTCCTGCAATTTGCTTTGAGCTTTAGTAGGGTGGGGTGCTTTCCAATTGGCGAAAGCAGGAAGCAGATTACTCCAGATGGACAGCACACACACCCATAATGCCTGATTGGAAGGTACTACAGTTCACAGCAACCCTAATCTAAGTGGCTGAACAGAGCCTGCACCATTCAGAGCTTCTGGTTCCGATATCTCTTCCATCCCCAGTGCTGCCTGCAGAATGCATAAGGCCATGCATGGTGACAGAAGTAGAGGTGGCAGGTGTGGATCCCAGGCGAGATGGTACACACCATTTTCACAAGCCTTAATATGACAAAATGCAGAAAACCAGAGCAGTTTAAAACCTAATAAAATGACTGCATTTTGGAAATGATAATGAGTCACCCCCAGGGCAGTGGGGTACTCTGTATCGGGTCCAGTTTTGAGGGGGAATGTCACGGAGGCTGTGATCCGGTCCGTGGCCCTGGGCCTCAATGTTAAAGGGCAACGGTCTTTTAAGGGAAAAGCGTCTAAAGCGTCAATAGTGGGACCGACACTGCATTAAAGGAGTCCTCTGGGGGATGTGTTGGCAGCACTGATGTTACTCTTCCCACAGGTGAAGCAGGGTCTTAAGATGTAAGGCGTGGATCTTATGTGCCGATGAATAAAGATAGGGCACAAGTTGTAAGTCTTTACCTGGTTTACTGCAGTTGGCTGGCCACAGTCCAGGGCACCAAGCACGGGTGGTGGTATGGCCCGGCCAGCTCAGAGGCAATGGACGGTCCCCTTCTCCATGTGAGGTCCGTGAGCCTTTCCTCTAGCGCCTCTTAACGACGAAGTCCCTGCTGCCTAAAATTTCCTACAGGGTCCTCCACTTTCCCCCTGTCCTGAGACAGGTACCTGCACGACGGGCAGTTCGAGCTGTTTTACATGGACTCTTATCATGCCCCGGGCTCCTTAGGTGCTGCTGCGTCTCAGGCGAGTTACATATACAATTACATACAGTTTCTGGCCCTCCGGTTCTGCTCTGTGTCCTAGAGTTCCACAAAAGCCTTGGGCTCCTGGTACCTGGTTCCTGCGCTTCGGCTCTGAGGGTGCCCGGTCACAGTTCCCCTCTGAGCCCTGTTCATAACCATTGCTCCTTTCCTCTCCAGGTACTCCACAACAACCCTCCAGGTTCTTTCTCCTTTCCCAGAGGCTGCAGCTCCCTCGTGGCTGTCAGACCTCTCTGCGTCTCTCCTAGACGTCCGTCCACTTCATTGTTCCTCTCCAACTAACCTAACTCCTCCTCCAGGTCAGGATACATATAGCTGGGGGACACTCCCCTGAATCCGGGTCTTGAGCTCCCCCTCCAGGCCTGGATTCAGAATGTGTTGAATGTGGGTGCCTTACCTGGTGAAGAGAACTCCCTTGCCTCTGATCATGACATTACCTTCCCCGAAGGAAAAGCAACATCACTGTAGCAACCGGTTACCTGGGGTGCTACATTAACCTTCAGTGAACTAATCTATAGTAGTGACTATTTTGACTCCATAGCCACTTTCCAAAAATTAGCGTGCAGTGGATGTTGGAGAGTGAAAACTGCGAATATACCATTTTATTACTCACCACATAGTGCCCAGATTGTGCTCTAAGAGACACACACCGTAAATAATGACTACATGGGTCCTAATTTTGATTTGGGCACACTGAAAGACTCAGAAGCGATGGGAAGATTTGACTTTGTGAAAGTGGATATAGATGGATTGGTTTATAAAAGTCATATTGCTATTTGAACATTTCCATTGAAGAAGAACTCGCCACCTCTCGTGGCAGCCTGTTCCACTCATTGATCACCCTCACTGTCAAAAGGTTTTTTTTCTAATATCCAATCTGTGTCTCCTCTATTTCAGTTTCATCACATTGCTTCTAGTCTTTCCTTGTGCAAATGAGAATAAATCAATAAAGCTATTTTTACATACCGTGTATACTCGAGTATAAGCCGACCCGAGTATAAGCCAAGTCACCTAATTTTACCTAAAAAAAAAAGTGGGAAACTTATTGACTCGAGTATAAGCCGGGTATGCATTGTCCCCTCATCCCTATCTTTGTATGTGTGGCTCCTCATCCCTATTCTTGTATGCAAGGCTCCTTATCCCTATCCTGGTATGATTGGCCTCCATCCCTATGCTTGTATGCACGGCCCCATCCCTCTCCTTGTATGCATGGCCCCATCCTTCTCCTTGTATGCACGGCCCCAACCCTCTCCTTGTATGCATGGCTCCATCCCTATCCTTGTATGCACGGCCCCATCCCTATCCTTGTATGCACGGCCCCATCCCTATCCTTGTATGCACGGCCCCATACCTATCCTTGTATGCACGGCCCCATCCCTATCCTAGTATGCACGGCCCCATCCCTATCCTTGTATGCACGGCCCCATCCCTATCCTTGTATGCACGGCCCCATCCCTATCCTTGTATGCATGGCTCCACCCCTATCCTTGTATGCATGGGCCCCATCCCTATCCTTGTATGCATGGCCCCATCCCTATCCTTGTATGCATGCCCTCATCCCTATCCTTGTATGCATGCCCTCATCTCTATCCTTGTATGCATGCCCTCATCCCTATCCTTGTATGCATGCCCTCATCCCTATCCTTGTATGCATGGCCTCATCCCTATCCTTGTATGCATGGCCCCATCCCTATCCTTGTATGATTGGCCTCCATCAAAAAACATAAAAAAATAAACCATTACACTTACCTTCCTTCGCTCCCTCGCAGCGTCTTGTCTCGATGCCAGCAGCTGCTTTATGCTTGTAAGCATTGCATGGCAGGGACGTCATGCGCTGCTCACAAGCAGAGCACGACTTCCGGAATACTCACCGCTCCCAATGCCAGAACTATGTGTGTGGGGCAGTGAGTATTAAGTAGCGCACACAGCGTCAACCGCCATTCGGTCATGTGTGCCGCTACTTAAGAGAAATTAATATTCAGAATGAATATTCATCTCTGTTAAGTAGCGGCACACGTGACCTCACGGCAGTTGCAGGACCGGCTGCTGCAGCTGACACTGCGCGAGCTTTTACAGAGAAATGAATATTCATTTCTTTTTAGCAGCGGGCATCGGAGTTAGCTGCAGCAGTCGAGTCCTACCTCTGTGACCCGATGCTCCGCCGTTGCCTCTCCCCTCCATGTTCTGGACACCTCACTCGAGTATAAGCTGAGGGGAGTGATTTCAGCACTAAAAATGTGCTGAAAACCTCTACTTATACTTGAGTATATACATCAACTTACCATTTTTCCAGACAGTTTTAGGAGAAATGTTCAAAAATATAAAGTTCAAGGATATTTTATTGAAAAATAATTGGTTTTATTTTTGACAGATGACTGTACCTGGAAATCAGAGGGACAGCTGACATCTTCAATTTTAAAATCAGATGATCTTGAGATCTCACAGGATACAATTGAAGTGAATTCCATTACTCCAGATATACTATCATCCCTTCACAGCAAAGATCTGTCATCTGATTCACTACCGGCTACTGAGGAAAATCAAAGACCCAAAAGAGGCATTAAAAAACAAACTGCTCCTAAAGCAAGGAAGTCCTTTTCATGTTCAGAATGTGGGAAATGTTTTAATTGGAAACATCATCTTGATCGACACCAAAGAATCCACACAGGAGAAAAGCCTTTTTCCTGTTCAGAATGTGGGAAATGCTTTAACCAGAAAGTGAATCTTGATCGCCACCAGAGAAACCACACAGGGGATATGCCTTTTTCATGTTCAGAATGTGGGAAATATTTTAATAAGAAAGGGCATCTTGATGTACACCATAGAACTCACACAGGGGAGAAGCCTTTTTTTTGTTCAGAATGTGGAAAATGTTTTGTGAGAAAATCAGATCTTGGTAGACACCAGAGACTCCACACATGGGAGAAGCCTTTTTGATTTTCAGAATGTGGAAAATATTTTGTAGCCCTGGTCTATGTAGCAGAAGCTATCAGACAAGTGCAGCTTCTAGTCTCCCATGGGGACTATTGAAGCAAGTAGACAGTTGTATCTAAAAAACATTTTTTTTTTATTAACTCCTTCATGACCCAGCCTATTTTGACCTTAATGACCTAGCCGTTTTTTGCAATTCTGACCAGTGTCCCTTTATGAGGTAATAACTCAGGAACGCTTCAACGGATCCTAGCGATTCTGAGACAGTTTTTTCGTGACATTTTGGGCTTCACGTTAGTGGTAAATTTAGGTTGATAATTTTTGCGTTTGTGAAAAAAATTGAAATTTGGCTATAATTTTGAAAATTTCCCAATTTTCAAATTTTGGTATTTTATTCTGTTAAACGAGAGAGTTATGTGACACAAAATAGTTAATAAGTAACATTCGGTAAAACAAGAGGTGCCGCGCTGCACAAAGGCTATAGCCGTATGGTGAGTGAGTTCCAATGTCCTACCTCACCTGTTCTACCAGGTGTTACCGCAAGGAGGTAGATTGTAATAGTTATATACATGTAGACAGTTGTCATCTTCCAGCATGGCTACTAAACATCCCAAAGAGTCAGTTTACAAGCGTGAGGAGAAATTGTACTAGAGACCTTGATTACGATTTAGAATCTAAATATTTGATGGATCAGTTTACTGAAAAGGGATACTATCTGCCACTCCTTAAGAAAGCAAGTGAGAAGGCAAAAACCCTGGTAAGAACAGATTTAATTTATGGGGGAAGACCAGCGAATGAGAGCTGCGATACGGCACAAGCAATCAGTAAGTTACCTTTCATCACCCAATTTCATGTTAATAGGAAGAAATTTACCAATATCATTCAGAAACACTGGTCCATCTTGAAAGGGGATAAAAGTGTGGGTGAATTACTTCCAGAGAATCCGAGGTTTATCTATAGGAGGGTCCAGAACGTGGGAAACATTCTGGCCCCCACTATTAAAATGGGAATGAGCATTATGGGGCGCGAACCATCAGGACACCAACATTCTATGGATAAAGGATTTTTGTATTTGCTGTGTACGTATAGAAAGTAAACGATCGGCTCAGACGCTGTTTTGGAATGCAGATAGAACTGAATCATTTTTGATTAGAGACAACATCTCCTGTCATTCCAAAGGGGTCATTTATACGGTAAGATGCCCATGTCATAAGCACTATGTGGGCCGCACTAAGAGGCGGCTCAAAGATAGAATAAAAGAACATTTGGACAACATTGGCAAGGGTTTTATGGGGCACCCGCTATCGCGCCATTTTGCGGATCAACATAATCGGTCATGGTACCGCACCTCCTTCTGTGGGATTCAAATTGTTAAAGAAAACCTTAGGGATGGGGACTATTTGAAAAGTATGTCAAAAGTGGAATCGAAGTGGATCTTCACGTTGGATAGTTTGGCCCCTAAGGGATTAAATTTTGAGATTGAATTCTATGCCCTATAAGGAGAAGGGTTTCTGTAATGGGAGCAGTTGTTTTAAATTTTAAATTATAAATTAGGAGAACTGTTATGTGCAGTGTTACTGTAAACAGGAGCAGCGTTTTTTTAATTAGCTCTTGTGCTGTTCACACTAGCGTCAATTGTACTCAGAAATTTTTTTTTAAAGCAGTATGTAGGCGAAACATTTTTATATTTATATTTTAGGTTTATATACACCTTTTCATGTTTTCCAAGCATTGTGCACTGTCCGTAGATGCTAGTTTTGGGCAGGGCATCTTTTGTTCGAGGAGTCCACATTTACTGTGAATACTGGTAGTAACAATTAAACATCACCGCTTTTTTATAAGAAAGCATCTAAAGTATGTTGTGTTTTTTAAACAGGGTTGGGTATTTATCCATGTATTTATCGGTTTTAAAGATATTATTAAAGGTTGCAGTTTTTAATTTAAGTGGGGTTGGGGTTACACCTAGTTCTTAACTGGCAACACAGCATTAGCATTCTTATTCATTTATATGTTTTTTAATTTGGGTATCACCATAGGGTTTAGTAGCTTTCTATAAATCCGGGAGGGTCCAGGCTTGGATCCTTGTATTCTTGTATATGTGGGTGGGCTCTGTTGGAGGTGGGCGTTATGCTGTGCACGACACTTCGTGATTGTGGCTATATAAACAACTAGCACAAGCAGGGCAGCCATACCTTGAGAAAGAGGGTCGTTGCCCTTGAAACGCGTCGGGATTGGCCCTTGTTTGTGTCCGTCTCACGGACTGGTGACATCACCGTTTAGCCACGCCCCTTTTCGCTTCGCTACTGTTCGGCGGCGCCATCGGCTGAGGCGGCCAGCCGGGATCTCCAGCCGCGAGCGTATAGGGGACTATTGCACTACGGGAGGACGCTCCCTTTTGAGTTATGTACTGCTGACGCCGCAGCCCTCTCATACTTCAGAGGATACAGTTTTGTGGCAGCTACCTTCTAACCCATGACATTTGTCAGCCTCCGTCTGTGAGGTAGGACATTGGAACTCACTCACCATACGGCTATAGCCTTTGTGCAGCGTGGCACCTCTTGTTTGTTTTACTGATTTATTTCTTGTTTGGCAGGGTTTTGCACACAGTCCGCCCAGGTGCCTGCAGCTTTATTTCGGGGTGTTTATCTTAGCGCCAGTGTGTTTGTTTTATTGCTAATAAATAACATTACCCTCATGTCTACTTTACATCAGCACAATTTTGGAAACAAAATTTTTTTTTTGCTAGGAAGTTATAAGGGTTAAAATTTGACCAGCGATTTCTCATTTTTACAGCAAAATTTACAAAACCATTTTATTTTAGGGACCACCTCACATTTGAAGTCAGTTTGAGTGGTCTATGTGGCTGAAAATACCCAAAAGTGACACCATTCTAAAAACTGCACCCCCCAAGGTGCTCAAAACCACATTCAAGAAGTTTATTAACCCTTCAGGTGCTTCACAGCAGCAGAAGCAACATGGAAGGTAAAAATGAACATTTAACTTTTTAGTCACAAAAATGATCTTTTAGCAACAATTTTTTTTATTTTCCCAAGGGTAAAAAGAGAAACTGGACCCCAAAAGTTATTGTAAAATTTGTCCTGAGTATGCCTATACCCCATATGTGGAGGGGAACCAGTGTTTGAGTGCACGACAGGGCTCGGAAGGGAAGGAGCGCCATTTGACTTTTTCAATGAAAAATTGGCTCCAATCGTTAGCGGACACCATGTCGCGTTTGGAGAGCCCCTGTGTGCCTAAACATTTGAGCTCCCCCACAAGTGACCCCATTTTGGAAACTAGACCCCCAAGGAACTTATCTAGATGCATAGTGAGCACTTTGAACCCCCAGGTGCTTCACAAATTGATCCGTAAAAATGAAAAAGTACTTTTTTTTTCACAAAAAAATACTTTTAGCCTCAATTTGTTCATTTGCACATGGGCAACAGAATAAAATGGATCCTAAAATTTATTGGGCAATTTTTCCTGAGTACAGTGATACCTCACATGTGGGGGTAAATCACTGTTTGGGCACACGACAGGGCTCGGAAAGGAAGGAGCACCATTTGACTTTTTGAATGAAAAATTAGCTCCAATCGTTAGCGGGCACCATGTCGCGTTTGGAGAGCCCCTGTGTGCCTAAACATTGGAGCTTCCCCATATGTGACCCTATTTTGGAAACTAGACCTCACATGGAACTAATCTAGATGTGCGGTGACCACTTTAAACCCCCAAGTGCTTCACAGAAGTTTATAACGCAGAGCCGTGAAAATAAAAAAAATCATTTTTCTTTCCTCAAAAATGTTTTATCCCGCAATTTTTTTATTTTCACAAGAGTAACAGGAGAAATTGGACCCCAAAAGTTGTTGTCCAATTTGTTCTGAGTACGCTGATACCCCATATGTGGGGGGAACCACTGTTTGGGCACATGTCGGGGCTCGGAAGGGAAGTAGTGACCTTTTGGAATGCAGACTTTGATGGAATGGTCTGCGGGCATCATGTTACGTTTGCAGAACCCCTAATGTGCCTGAACAGTAGAAACCCCCCACAAGTGACCCTATTTTGGAGACTAGACCCCCCCAAGGACCTTATCTAGATATGTGGTGAGCACTTTGAACCCCCAAGTGCTTCACAGAAGTTTACAACGCAGAGCCGTGAAGATAAAAAATCATTTTTCTTTCCTCAAAAATAATGTTTTAGCAAGCAATTTTTTATTTTCACAAGGGTAACAGGAGAAATTGGACCCCAATAGTTGTTGCCCAGTTAGTCCCGAGTATGCTGGTACCCCATATGTGGGGGTAAACCACTGTTTGGGCGCACGCCGGGGCTCGGAAGGGAGGGAGCACCATTTGACTTTTTGAATACAAGATTGGCTGGAATCAATGGTGGCGCCATGTTGCGTTTGGAGACCCCTGAAGTGCCTAAGCAGTGGAAACCCCTCAATTCTAACTCCAACACACCCTTAACCCTAATCCCAACTCTAGCCATAACCCTAATCACACCCCTAACCCTAATGCCAACCCTAACCACAGCCCTAACCCCAACACACTCCTAACCATAACCCTAACCACAAGCCTAATCTTAACCCTATTTCCAACCCTAGCCCTAATTCCAACCCTAATTCCTATTCGAACCCTAACCCTAAGGCTATGTGTCCACGTTGCAGATTCGTGTGAGATTTTTCCGCACCATTTTTGAAAAATCCGCAGGTAAAAGGCACTGCGTTTTACCTGCAGATTTACCGCGGATTTCCAGTGTTTTTTGCTCGGATTTCACCTGCGGATTCCCATTGAGGAACAGGTGTAAAACACTGCAGAATCCGCACAAAGAATTGACATGCTGCGGAAAATACAACGCAGCGTTTCCGCGCGATATTTTCCGCACCATGGGCACAGTGGATTTGGTTTTCCATAGGTTTACATGGTACTGTAAACCTGATGGAAAACTGCTACGAATCTGCAGCGGCCAATCCGCTGCGGATCTGCAGCCAAATCCGCACCATGTGCACATAGCCTAATTCTAAGGGTATGTGCACACGCTGCGGAAAACGCTGCGGATCTGCAGCGTTTCTGCAGCTGCGGGTCCACAGCAGTTTCCCATGAGTTTACAGTTGAATGTAAACCTATGGGAAACAAAAAACGCTGTGCACATGCTGCGGAAAAAACTGCGTGGAAACGCAGTGGTTTACATTCCGCAGCATGTAACTTCTTTCTGCGGATTCCGCAGCAGTTTTACAACTGCTCCAATAGAAACCCGCAGTTGTAAAACCGCAGTGAAAGCCACAGAAAAACCACGATAAATCTGCAGCGGTTTTGCACTGCGGATTTATCAAATCCGCTGCGGAAAAATCCGCAGAGGACCAGAATACGTGTGCACAACCCTAACTCTAACCCTAGTTGTAACACTAGTGGAAAAAAAAAAGTTATTTATTTTATTATTGTCCCTACCTATGGGGGTGATAAAGGGGGGGGTTCATTTACTATTTTTTTTTATTTTGAGCACTGTGATAGGTTTTATCACAGTGATCAAAATGTGCATGGAACGAATCTGCCGGTCGGCAGATTCGGCGGGCGCACTGCGCATGCGCCCGCCATTTTGGAAGATGGCGGCGCCCATGGAGAAGACGGATGGACACCGGGAGGATCGGTAAGTATGAGTGGGGGGGGAAATGGGAGCACTAGGGGGTGGATTGGAGCACATGGGGGAGCGGACCACAGAACGGAGGGCTGGGGAGGAGATCGGTGGCGATGGGGGGGGGGGGGAAGCTGGGGCAGATCAGGGTCTCCAGCCATGGCTGATGCTATTGCAGCATCGGCCATGGCTGGATTGTAATATTTCACAGTTTTCATATGTGTAATATTACAAATCGCTCTGATTGGTTGTTTCACTTTCAACAGCCAATCAGAGCGATCGTAGCCACTGGGGGGTGAAGCCAACCCCCCCCCCCCCCCCTGGGTTGAAGTAGCACTCCCCCTGTCCCTGCAGATCGGGTGAAATTGGAGTTAACCCTTTCACCCAATCTGCAGGGACGCGATCTTTTCATGACGCCACATAGGCGTCACAGGTCGGATTGGCACCGACTTTCATGATGCCTCCGTGGCGTCAAGGGTTGGGAAGGGGTTAAAAAATAAAAAAAAATTAAGTTATATCACCCCCTCTCGCCCCATTCAGAAAAATAAAAAAAATATATATATACTCATATTTGGCATCACCGCATTCAGAATCGCCTGCTCTATCAATATATAAAAATAATTTTTCCAATCAGTAAACGGTGTAGCGAGAAAAAAAATTGAAACGTCAGAATTATGTTTTTTTGGTCGCTGCAACATTGCAATAAAATGCAAAAATGCAATCAAAAGGTATCTACACCAAAATGGTAACAATAAAAACGTCAGACCGGTGTGCAAGCAATAAGCTCTCATCCAGCCCCAGGTCCTGAAAAATTGAGACGCTATGGGTCTCGGAAAATGGCAACTTTTTTTTTTTTTTTTTTTTACAAACTTTGGAATTTTTTTTTTCACCACTTGTAATGACCTGGAGAATCATAATGTCAGGTCCGTTTTAGCATTTAGTGAACATGGTAAAAAAAAAATAAAAAAAACTGTTGTGGAATTGCACTTTTCTTGCAATTTCACCGCATTTGGATTTTTTTCCCATTTTCCCTTACATGGTATGGTAAAATAAATGGTGCCTTTCAAAAGTACAACCTGTCCTGCAAAAAACAAGCCCTCACATGGCCATATTGACGGAAAAATATAAAAGCTATGGCTGTGTGAAGAAGGGGAGCAAAAATGGAAACTCAAAAACAGAAATAACCCTGGTTCTTAAGGGGTTAAATAGACCAATCATGAGGAATAAGAAGGGGTGGTCCTAGTAGTGGACAACCCTTTTAAACATCTAAAATCCCACACAGATAGCAGTCATTATTAGCGATGAGCGAGCACTAAAATATTTGAGTCAACAGGTCACATGCTCAGCAGACGTTTCCAGGAAGACTAAGGGGGCAGGAAAATCGCTGAAATGGATGAAAACGGTGCTAAATTGGAATGAGAACAGCATGGAGAAGATGGCTGGATGCATCTCTGACTCTCAGGTCGCTTTTGGGATCAATGTTGTCGGAGTAGTACGCCACTTTTAAGGAGTGACAACAAAACATCCAAAACTGAAACTAAAATGTACAGGGGGATTGGCCCCTACACACGTCCGTCATTAACGGACAGGTGACGTCACCGTTAAATCACACCCCCCGCTCACCACGCTACTCCTACAGCGGCGCCATCGGCTGAGGCTAACCGCTATGAACACCAGCGTTTTCACGGGGTGTTGCAGCTTTGGGAGGACGCTCCCGCATCTGATACAAGTGGACATTGGGCAGGAAACTACCACGCAAGTCCGACCACCCTTTACAGGACCACACGTGCACCTGTAAGTGCCTCTCAGCGCAGCAATCTAACTTTTACTGTTCATTTATTTCTCGGTTTTAAGGCAGTTTTCCACACCACACCTGTCGGATTGCCTGCTGCTTTGGCTTCAGGCACATTGTGACTAGCGCCATTGTGATTTGCTGGTTCAGCATTTGCATTACGAAAATAAAATGTGTTTTACAAGTAAAAACATTCTTTCTTGTATATAAGGCAATTTAAAAAAAGAGAAAAAAAATAAGCTTCCTTCACCCCTTAGTTTGTGTTTACACGTAGCCTCTTTGCTGCATTTTTCCATTTTCTCATTGCTTTCAGTGGTGAAAAAAGCCTTCACTATAAATGTAATTTTAACATTTTAATACCTTATCTGGACATATAGTGTGTGACATAGTGAGACCCATCCTGTCTATTTTCAGTAAGCCAGGAGGAATAGACTGTTATCTATATGACGACTTTTGAATTTATGCAATTGTTCTTCACCATACACTGTTGTCATGAGTCTTAAGGTACCGTTACACTGAACGACTTACCAACGATCACGACCAGCGATACGACCTGGCCGTGATCGTTGGTAAGTCGTCGTGTGGTCGCTGGGGAGCTGTCACACAGACAGCTCTCCCAGCGACCAACGATCAGGGGAAAGACTTCGACATCGGACAGACAGCGGTAGGCAAGTATGTAGACAGCGACCAACGATCAGGCCCCTGCTGGGAGATCGTTGGTCGCTGAAGAAAGTCCAGAACTTTATTTAGTCGCTGGACTCCCTGCAGACATTGCTGGATCGGCGTGTGTGACACCGATCCAGCGATGCCTTCACTGGTAACCAGGGTAAACATCGGGTAACTAAGCGCAGGGCCGCACTTAGTAACCCGATGTTTACCCTGCTTACCAGCGTAAAAGTAAAAAAAACAAACACTACATACTTACCTACCGCTGTCTGTCCTCCGGCGCTGTGCTCTGCACTCCTCCTGCACTGGCTGTGAGCGTCGGTCAGCCGGAAAGCAGAGCGGTGACGTCACCGCTCTGCTTTCCGGCCGCTGTGCTCACAGCCAGTACAGGAGGAGTGCAGAGAAGCATAGCGCCGGAGGACAGACAGTGGTAGGCAAGTATGTAGTGTTTGTTAAAGACAGTTTCAACAAACAAACAAACAAACAATGCCGAAGTCCCCGGGTAAGCAGGGTAAATATCGGGTTACTAAGCGCAGGGCCGCGCTTAGTAACCCGATATTTACCCTGGTTACCATTGTAAAAGTTAAAAAAAAAAAAAAAAAAAAAACAGTACATACTCACATTCCGATGTCTGTCACGTCCCCCGGCGTCCACTGTGTCAGCGCCTGCCGGCCGTAAAGTAGAGCATATTGGTCGCAGTGAGGAAGAGGGGCTGGCAGTCCGCTTCCACACTGCGACCATTATGGGTGAGGATCAATCTTGGGCTCATTCATCTGACTAGCGTTTTTTTAATACCTACATATACTTCATTATAAGGCTTACTAGCCTTAAGAGCTTGAATCCTCTGGTCGGACTTTCAGTTAGGTTTTCTGGACTCTTTACCTGTGTCCTTCTTGCTTTTGATACCCATGTGATGGTATCTAATTGTACTTTTGTAACTTTTACTTTATTATGTGACATTGCTATTTAATAAATGCTTTTTTATATTTTGTAGACAGTAGTTTTGACTCCATATTTTTGGAATTTCTTAATAAAGAACAATGCCTATTCATTATGCTGCACAAAGTGTATTAAAGGTAGATGTTGGTACGGTAAAAGCAGTATTAGTCTGACTGCTACCGTATAGAATATGGCTCAGTCTCAGCACTGAAGGATCAAATGTCTTCCTTGGATTGTTGCCTGCCAGGCAATTGCACAAGAGAAATAGCAGAGAGCTGCCCGGCCAGTGCCAGCAAATCTCTGTTCAGTATCTTCTAAGATCAGCGGTGGGTCCGGTCACAGTGCCTTGGTGCTGCGCCTCGATACTGCGATCGCTGTGGCTAGTGCAGGTTCCGATGATGCTTCTCAGTTCCTGTGTACTCCACGTGCCGGTAAGGCAATTGCTGCGGCTGGAGCAGGGCCTGTGTGATGTGTTAGACCAGGTGATGTCTGCGTGACATGAAAGAGGTACGGAACATAGTAATGACCATTCAAACCAATGCATTTCGGAAAACAGGCCACCCTTTCTCTAAACATTTTGTTGAAAAACATTGGGGTCCGGCACAGGATATGGTGACTTGAAACATCTACCTTTAATAGACCCCGTGCATCATAATGAATATGCATTGTTCTTTATTGTGTATAATTGCATAACTTTTTCTTGTGGAAATAGGGGTTAATGAGTACAGCCCTTTATCTAACTGTACCTACCAGTATTTATATGCATAAACAACTAACTGGGCATCTTTCACAATTAAAATAGTGTGAATAGGCGCAAGGTCTACAGTATTTTAATCCTGTTCACTTCCCCCTTTATCCACACTGCCCACAGATCATTCTAGATGTTATACTGTCTTATGGGTCCTCTTTGTACTGACTAGTGTGAACAGGTACAAGGCCTAAAGCTAGCTCTACAAGGCCCAAAGCTAGCTTACACTAGTATTCATAATACTTATCTAATGTGTTATTTGCCTGTTTTGTGGTTCAATAAAGAATTGCCACATTGTTTTATCCTCATCCTGTGTTGTCTGAGTAGTATTGTGCACACGGTAAAAACAGAGCGGGCATTCAGTGGGATGAGCTCTGGTCCATGCGATTTCGGCTAGCGGACTAGAGCACCCGCTGACCTCAATGTCTCCACAGAGGCACTGCAATATACTATGGAAGACTGTGGGGGGACAAAGTAAATGTCTCTCCAAATGTGCCCCCACCCTTGGCATTCATTCCCCAGGGTCATTGTTTACCTTTAATTAACTCAAGCTCTTTGAAGCTCTTGACACAATGGTGTGAAATCTTCTGCAGCTGCAAGGCCGCGCTTAGTAACCCGATGTTTACCCTGGTTACCAGCGTAAAAGTAAAAAAAAAAAACACTTCATACTTACCTACCGCTGTCTGTCCTCCAGCGCTGTGCTTTCCTGCACTCCTCTGCACTGACTGTGAGCACAGCGGCCGGAAAGCAGAGCGGTGACGCAGCGGTGAGAGCAGAGAAGCAGAGCGTCGGGGACAGACAGCGGTAGGTAAGTATGTAGTGTTTGTTTGTTTTTTACTTTTACGCTGGTAACCAGGGTAAACATCGGGTTACTAAGCGCGGCCCTGCGCTTAGTTAGCCGATGTTTACCCTGGTTACCAGTGAAGACATCGCTGGATCGGTGTCACACACGCCGATCCAGCGATGTCTGCAGGGAGTCCAGCGACGAAATAAAGTTCTGGACTTTCTTCAGCGACCAACGATCTCCCAGCAGGGGCCTGATCGTTGGTCGCTGTCACACACGATATCGTTGCTACGTCACAAAAAGCAACAATATCGTTAACGATATCGTTAAGTGTGACGGTACCTTAAGCACATGATACAACAAGTCGCAGCAAGCTCTGAGGTATTGAATCTGGAAAATGATTTATAATAGCAGAATGAAATATCTCTGGGACTAGCCAAACACATAATCCGAATCATCGTTCCTTTCCCCACACGCCCATATTATTTAGCCACATGTAGCACTCTGGATTATGGAGTTATAAAGCATAGCTAAAAGGAATTACATACGGTAAGCAAATTTAGTCTCTATGTACAGATAACATCCAGTGGAATCTAGTGGCGGTACAACCAACCCATTCAGAGCTTTGGCCGCAAAGTTATGGGCCAGCCACCATTCTGGACAGATAATCATGTTCTCAGAGATGGGATGAGAGAGGCTGCACCACCCAGGGGTGGGAGCAAATGTGTGAGGTAGCAGCCTAGGAGAAATAAGGCAGCCCCTCATTTTGGGCTTAGTTTTTCTGATGGCCGGAGGATACATTAGCTGACGTAGCCCGGAAAGCCTGTTACTAAGATTTGGACCTGTGATCCATCAGCGCCTTCCTGTGGTCACATGCTACAAAATACGGTAATTGCAACCTATCTATACCCTATCTTTGGACTACACTCCTGACTGTATATATTTGCTCTTGTATATATAACTGTAATTTCTAGTGCTCCACGTTAGCGATTTAAATATAAAATTAATCTTGGGCTACTCTTTTATCTCTATTTACGAATCCCCACGTCCTCACACTCAGTTGGCCCGATATAAGCCTGTTGTCGGAAGGGGCTTACTTCAAATGAGGAACTAGTGGCAGAATACCATACTGTTTTAGTGAGGAACTCTGGCAGCGACGTCCTGGAGGTTTAGATATATATCCCCAGCCTGGACTAGTGATATATTTCCCCCCCCACTAACTCGTATCTATAATGGTAGCCTTTCCAGCGACTATCTGCCTTCGGTTCAGTTCCCTGACTGACCTGAGACAGATGGTGGCGCCAGAGACCCGATCCCTGCTGGGTCCTTCTCTCCCCTCCCCCGAGGTGAGCAAAGTTGACCCGCCCCCTTCCCAAGTGAGATCCCTTACAAAGACACTTGGAGGATGACGTCGGGATAATTTTTTTGACAATTTTGTAAAGATTGTGATGGAGCCCTCTCCCATGACTGCCTCCTTGGGCCACGTTACATTTTGCTGCATTGTGAATATCTGTCTACAGATGACCACAAACAGCCTACATTTGTCCAAGAATTCATGGAAACGGCTGTCATGACTGTGGAGGAGATTTGTGACCAGAAGGAAAACTCATTTCCATTAGATGATACTGACATGAGACAATGAGAAATAGAACAAGATGGGAAAAAGCAAGAACTTAACTTGAATGAAAGAAAGAAGTTTCAAAACAGTGGGACTCCTAGACTGCTACAGCCTATGAACTATGTACAAGGGCTGCCAAAAAATAGAGGGAGGGACTGCAATATATGTATGTAATTTTATATCTGCCCTAGATTCAATCCCTCCCTTGTTATATGAACAAGTAGCAAAAGAGTACTTAGTTTATAGTCAATAATGGTGATCTAGTCCTGTACAAGGATAATAGATAAGCAAGCGTGCTTCGCCTATTCAATCCCCTGCAGCTGTAGTAAAAAATATAAAAGAAATCTAATAAATATGTAAATGTCTATTAAAAAGTATCACATGAGGACCATAAAACACCTGCTTACGGTCTGACTAAGGTGAATTTACCTGATGCGCCTAGGCGTATGATTCACTCTCTTCTGATCCTTTGATGTTACCATTCCAAAAATCCGTATTAGGAGGTCATAAATATCTTGTGTAGCCGCTCGGTTTACTGTAGGTACAGGACCTTGTGTGATTGCTCACGTGAATGGCTAAGGAGAGCGCGGTGGACCAATTCCTATGCGTTTCGGAGTAGACCTATTCCTTCCTCAGGGATGGTCCATAGAAGGATGTCTGTACCTATATCATATCTCTAGCGGTGATCACCTGACCTATTTATGTATTGAATGCAAACAGCTTAATTTCGCTGTTGAGACCTTTAGGCATCAAAGTGTCCAATTCAAATATCATCTCGCTTTCTTCTCTTGACATTTGCTGAATATAATTACCTTTTCTCCAGCTTTTATGAATAATGGTACCTTTTATTGAACATCCATGATGAGTCACACAATGTTTTGATAACGGAGGGCCTAGGAATTTATTGTTAATGTTCCGTAGATGTTCTTTTATTCTTACATGAAGGGGACGTTTCGTTCTCCCTGTATATAGTTTATCACAAGTGCACTTCATTGAATAAATGACTCCTTCTGTATTGCATGATATATAGTCTTTAATTGACCAGTCCATAGTACCGTTAGAGATCGAGAATTGTTTTTTTGTCTTAAGTTGCTTGCAAGGTTTGCATTTTAAGCACGGATAAAAGCCTGAGCACTTGTAATGAAAAGAATACGTTATTGGAACATGGAGGTTTGGGACAGTAGGAGCAATTTTATTGCCCAGATTGTTGGCTTTTTATAGATAAATCTTGGACGTTCCGGTAATTTTTCACCAATGATCTTGTCCTCCCTTAACCCCTTAGCGACCGCCGATACGCCTTTTAACGGCGGCCGCTAAGGGTACTTAAACCACAGCGCCGTTAATTAACGGCGCTGTGGAAAAAGTCAATAGCGCCCCCCAGAGGCCGATTTTCTCCGGGGTCTCGGCTGCCGAGGGTAGCCGAGACCCCAGAGAACATGATTCGGGGGGGGGGTTTAACCCACCCCGCATTTGCGATCGCCGGTAATTAACCGTTTACCGGCGATCGCAAAAAAAAAAAGCGATCTCTTTTTAATTTCTCTGTCCTCCGATGTGATCGCACATCGGAGGACAGAGAAAAGGGGTCCCAGGTGGCCCCCCAATACTCACCTAGTCACCTAGCTCCCCCGATGCTCCTCGTGTCTCCCGGTGGGCGCCGCCATCTTCAAAATGGCGGGCGCATGCGCAGTGCGCCCGCCGGCCGGCACCGGGACAATCTTTGGGGTGTCGGCTGCCGGGGGTAGCAGAGACCCCAAAGAGCATGATCGGGGTCGGTATTACCGACCCCTGTTTTGCGATCGCCGGTAATTAACTGTTTACCGGCGACCGCAAAAAAAAAAGTAAAGTGTAATTCTCTGTCCTCTGATGTGATCGCACATCAGAGGACAGAGAAATAGGGGGATTCGGGGACCCTAGCATACTCACCTAGGTCCCTGGATACTCTTGCTGCTCCTCCTGGCCGCCGGCAGAAGAACATGGCGGACGCATGCCCAGTGCGCCCGCCATCTGTCTCCATCTGCCGGCCGGCAGGAGAACAGCACTTGGGGCTACAATTAGGGTTAGGGGTAGGGTTAGGGTTAGGGGTAGGGTTAGGGGTAGGGTTAGGTGTAGGGTTAGGGGTAGGGCTAGGGTTAGGGCTAGGGTTGGGGCTAAATTTAGGGTTAGGGCTAAATTTAGGGTTAGGGTTGGGGCTAAATTTAGGGTTAGGTTTCTTTCACACTTACATCGGTACGGGGCCGTCGCAATGCGTCGGCCCGGCATACCGACGCACGTTGTGAAAATTGTGCACAACGTGGGCAGCAGCTGTAGTTTTTCAACGCATCCGCTGCCCAATCTATGTCCTGGGGAGGAGGGGGCGGAGATACGGCCACGCATGCGCGGTCAGAAATGGCGGATGCGACGTACAAAAAAACGTTTCATTTTTTTGTGCCGACGCTCCGCCAAAACACAACTGATCCAGTGCACGACGGACGCGACGTGTGGCCATCCGTCACGATCCGTCGGCAATACAAGTCTATGGGCAAAAAACGCATCCTGCGGGCACATTTGCAGGATCCGTTTCTTGTCCAAAACGACGGATTGCGACGGAATGCCAAACGACGCAAGTGTGAAAGTAGCCTTAGGGCTAGGGTTAGGGTTGGGGCTAAAGTTAGGGCTAGGGTTGGGGCTAAAGTTAGGGTTAGAGCTGGGATTAGGGTTAGGGTTTGGATTAGGGTTGGTATTAGGGTTAGGGTTGGCATTAGGGTTACGCTTGGGATTAGGGTTAGGTTTGGGATTAGGGTTAAGGTTAGGGTTGTGATTAGGGGTGTATTGGGATTAGGGTTAGGTTTGAGGTTAGGGTTGAGATTAGGATTAGGGGTGTGTTGGATTTGGGGTTTTGATTAGGGTTATGGTTAGGGTTGACATTAGGGTTGTTTTGGGGTAAGGGTTGTGATTATGGTTAGGGTTAGTGATTAGGATTATGGATCAGGTTGGGATTAGGGTTAGGGGTGTGTTGGGGTTAGGGTTGGAGCTAGAATTGGGGGGTTTCCACTGTTTAGGTACATCAGGGGGTCTCCAAACACGACAGCCAATTTTGCGCTCAAAAAGTCAAATGGTGCTCCCTCCCTTCTGAGCTCTGCCGTGCGCCCAAACAGTGGGTTACCCCCACATATGGGGCATCAGCGTACTCGGGATAAATTGGACAACAACTATTGCAGTCCAATTTCTCCTGTTACCCTTGTGAAAATAAAAACTTGGGGGCTACAATATCTTTTTTGTGGAAAAAAAAATATTTTTTATTTTCACGACTCTGCATTCTAAACTTCTGTGAAGCACTTGGGCATTCAAAGTTCTCACCACACATCTAGATAAGTTCCTTGGGGGGTCTAGTTTCCAAAATGGGGTCACTTGTGGGGGGTTACTACAGTTTAGTTACATCAGGGGTTCTGCAATCGCAACATAATGCCCACAGACCATTCTATCAAAGTCTGCATTCCAAAAAGGCGCTCCTTCCCTTCCGAGCTCTGCCGTGCGCCCAAACAGTGGTTTACCCCCACATATGGAGCATCAGCGTACTCGGGATAAATTGGACAACAACTATTGTAGTCCAATTTCTCCTGTTACCCTTGTGAAAATAAAAACTTGGGGGCTACAATATCTTTTTTGTGGAAAAAAAAATATTTTTTATTTTCACGACTCTGCATTCTAAACTTCTGTGAAGCACTTGGGCATTCAAAGTTCTCACCACACATCTAGATAAGTTCCTTGGGGGGTCTAGTTTCCAAAATGGGGTCACATGTGGAGGGTTACTACAGTTTAGGTACATCAGGGGCTCTGCAAACGCAACATAATACCCGCAGACCATTCTATCAAAGTCTGCATTCCAAAACGGCGCTCCTTCCTTCCGAGCTCTGCCGTGCGCCCAAACAGTGGTTTACCCCCACATATGGGGTACCATCATACTGAGGACAAATTGGACAACAACTTTTGGGGTCCAATTTCTCTTGTTACCCTTGTGAAAATAAAAACTTGGGGGCTAAAAAATCTTTTTTGTGGAAAAAAAAAATATTTTTTATTTTCACGGCTCTGCATTATAAACTTCTGTGAAGCACTTGGGCATTCAAGGTTCTCACCACACATCTAGATAAGTTCCATGGGGGGTCTAGTTTCCAAAATGGGGTCACTTGTGGGGGATTTCTACTGTTTAGGCACATCAGGGGCTCTCCAAACGCGACATGGTGTCCGATCTCAATTCCAGCCAATTCTACATTGAAAAAGTAAAACGGCACTCTTTCTCTTCCTAGCTCTGCGGTGCGCCCAAACAGTGGTTTACCCCCACATATTGGGTATCGACGTACTCAGGAGAAATTGCACAACAACTTTAGTGGTCTAATTTCTCCTGTTACCCTTGTGAAAATAAAAATTTGTGGGCAAAAAGATCATTTTTGTAGAAAAAATGCAATTTTTTTTTTCACGGCTCTACGTTATAAACTTCTGTGAAGCACATGGGGATTCAAAGTGCTCGCCACACATCTAGATAAGTTCCTTAAGGGGTCTAGTTTCCAAAATGGTGTCACTTGTGGGGGGTTTCCACTGTTTAGGCACATCAGGGGCTCTCCAAACGCGACATGGCGTCCAATCTCAATTCCAGCCAATTCTACATTGAAAAAGTAAAACGGCACTCCTTCTCTTCCAAGCTCTGCGGTGCGCCCTAACAGTGGTTTACCCCCACATATTGGGTATCAGCGTACTCAGGAGAAATTGCACAACAACTTTTGTGGTCTAATTTCTCCTGTTACTCTTGTGAAAATAAGAATTTGTGGGCGAAAAGATCATTTTTGTGTAAACAAAAGCGATTTTTTATTTTCACGGCTCTACGTTATAAACTTCTGTGAAGCACTTGGGGGTTCAAAGTGCTCACCACACATCTAGATAAGTTCCTTACGGGGTCTAGTTTCCAAAATGGTGTCACTTGTGGGGAGTTTCCACTGTTTAGGCACATCAGGGGCTCTCTAAACGTGACATGGCGTCCGATCTCAATTCCAGCCAATTCTGCATTGAAAAAGTCAAACAGCGCTCCTTCACTTCTAAGTTCTGCGGTGCGCCCTAACAGTGGTTTACCCCCACATATGGGGTATTGGCGTATTCAGGAGAAATTGCATAACAAAATTTATGGTTACATTTCTGTTTTTACACTTGTGAAAATAAAAAAAATGGTTCTGAATTAAGATGTTTGCAAAAAAAAGTTAAATGTTCATTTTTTCCTTCCACATTGTTTCAGTTCCTGTGAAGCACGTAAAGGCTTAATAAACTTCTTGAATGTGGTTTTGAGAACCTTGAGGGGTGTAGTTTTTAGAATGGTGTCACACTTCATTATTTTCTATCATATAGACCCCTCAAAATGACTTCAAATGTGATGTGGTCCCTAAAAAAAAAATGGTGTTGTAAAAATGAGAAATTGCTGGTCAACTTTTAACCCTTATAACTCCCTAACAAAAAAAAATTTTGTTTCCAAAATTGTGCTTATGTAAAGTAGACATGTGGGAAATGTTATTTATTAACTATTTTTCGTGACATATCTCTCTGATTTAAGGGCATAAAAATACAAAGTTTGAAAATTGCAAAATTTTAAAAATTTTCGCCATATTTCCGTTTTTTTCATAAATAATCGCAAGTAATATCGAAGAAATGTTACCACTAACATGAAGTACAATATGTCACGAAAAAACAATCTCAGAGTCAGCGGGATCCGTTGAAGCGTTCCAGAGTTATAACCTCATAAAGTGACAGTGGTCAGAATTGCAAAAATTGGCCTGGTCATTAAGTACCAAATTGGCTCTGTCACTAAGGGGTTAAAATATCCCAATGTCTATTTACTATCTTTCTAAGGAGTGAGTATTTGCATTAAATTGCATGATGATTGGAACATCTTCAGATAATATCGGATGGTCTCTATTTTCTTTTTTTTTTTTTTTTTTAAGTAAATGTGTTCTGGGCAACTTTTCAACTAATTGTTTTGCCATAGACCGGGAGCTTTTAGAATAGCCCTTTTGAGCAAATTTACTGGTCAGAATTTCCGCTTCCTGGTTAAAGTCCTGTATTTTTGAACAGTTCCTGTGAGCCCAAATCAATTGGCTCCTGGGAACATTTAGTAACCAGCTAGGAAGATATACCCTGGAAAAGATGTAGAGGAGGGCCTTAGAATAATTTATCCTGGCCTACAGGCACGGCCTACAGCCATTTCCCCGTCCCTTACCTCACACCTTGCACATTTTAAAGTCGTTAGATAATAAATACCTGCAAACTTTACAGTATTATTTGGTAAAATAAAATATGTAGTCTTGAAAAGTACTTTTGTTTTAAGCTTGCCTCAGCAGTAGACCTATGAAAGGAGTGCAAGCCCATAAACCCTTCCTATATGCCTCTAATACTATACTATCCCTCCTAGAGCAACCCTCCCTATAATCTGTGCAGGTAACAGCAGTATTAACATGGAAAAGAATAGATATAACCCGAAAAAAGGACTTTTGGTTTTAACTTGCAGCAGCAAGGACTGTAAGACAATAAACCTGCCTATATGCCTCTAATGCTAAACTATCCCTGATCCAGCAGCTTGCCCTACAATAATATAGCCTCCTCATAAAGCCTAAACAATAAGTGCAAGAGCTGCCAAAAATTAGGACTAGTAAAATAACTTTTAGGAGCAAGGAGCGCAGATAGTGTTTTATCTCACAAATTATAGAAGATTTACCAGTAAAATTAACTGCTCACCTGATGTAGAATATTCACAAGCATAAATTGTTGGCTGCCGCAGATCCACTGGTCGGCATGAGACCGTAGCTAAATCACAGAATAGTACTATATAACATATAATAGCAGCCACGCAGTATCTAACACAGGCGACGTAGTATATAGCATAGCACAGCCCACGCAGTATAAAACAGCCCACGTACTATATAACACAATGAGTAAAAATACCCAGAAAAATGATAAAATACGTACTGTCAAAACCAGGTATGCAACATACTCCAACAAGGATATAAACAAAAGAGAAACAGGAGTACCAAACCACCCATAAATAAAGTCAACTATTTATTAGTAGTAAATATAAAAGCATGTGACATAAAAGTACAATATGATATACAAAAATATACCAAGGACAAACAAGTTTAAAAATTGTGAAGGACACAGACAGAAAACAACCAAGTTTACATAGTGTAAAAAAGGACCATGGGTGTATAACATAATATATACAGTTAGGGCCAGAAATATTTGGACAGTGACACAATTTTCGCGAGTTGGGCTCTGCATGCCACCACATTGGATTTGAAATGAAACCTGTCATGATCCCAATGGCAGGGGATCACTAAAGGACAAGCACAGATACAAACAAGCTCTAGGGCGATGGAACCTGAGCTGACCGCGACCCTGAACCTAACACACAAATAAAAGTAGCCGGGGAACGTGCCTACGATGATCCTAGACGTCTCGCTCCAGCCGAAAATCTAACTACCCCTATTAGAAGAAACACAGACCTCTCTTGCCTCCAGAGAAATACCCCACAGAAATAGCAGCCCCCCACATATAATGACGGTGAAATGAGAGGAAAGCACATACGCAGTATGAAAACAGTTTCAGCAAAATGAGGCCCGCTAAAGCTAGATAGCAGAGGATACAAAAGTGAACTGCGCGGTCAGCGAAAAACCCTTCAAAAAACCATCCTGAAATTACTTGAACTCATGTGCCAACTCATGGTACATGAGGAGCAATTTCAGCCCACTAGAGCAACCAGCAGCAGAGAATCACATATCTGCAGGCTGGACTAAAAACCAAATAAAGCAAAACACCAAAACAGGAAAATCCAAACTTAGCTTGACCAGAAGGTTCTAGGAGCAGAGAGCAGAGGTAACAAGACACACTGGATACATTGATAACCGGCGAGGAAATGCCAGCAAAGCCAGGTTAAATAGGAAACTCCCATATCCTGATGGAACAGGTGGAACCCAGAGACCCAGGAAAGACAAGTCACCCAGTACCATCAGTAACCACCAGAGGGAGCCCAAAAACAGAACTCACAACAGTACCCCTTCTTGAGGAGGGGTCACCGAACCCTCACGAGAACCACCAGGGCGACCAGGATGAGCCCTATGAAAAGCGCGAACCAAATCATCAGCATGAACATCAGAGGCAACCACCCAAGAATTATCCTCCTGACCATAACCCTTCCACTTGACCAAATACTGGAGTTTCCGTCTGGAAACACGAGAATCCAAGATCTTCTCCACAACATACTCCAAATCTCCCTCCACCAGCACTGGAGCAGGAGGCTCAAGCGAAGGAACAACAGGTACCTCATACTTCCGCAACAACGACCGATGGAACACATTATGAATAGCAAACGATGCCGGGAGATCCAAACGAAACGACACAGGGTTAAGAATTTCCAAGATCCTATAGGGACCGATGAACCGAGGCTTGAACTTAGGAGAAGAGACCTTCATAGGAACAAAACGAGAAGACAACCACACCAAGTCCCCAACAAGAAGTCGAGGACCCACGTGGCGACGGCGATTAGCAAACTGCTGAGCCTTCTCCTGGGACAACTTCAAATTGTCCACCACATGACTCCAAATCCGATGCAACCTATCCACCACCATGTCCACTCCAGGACAATCAGAAGGTTCCACCTGACCAGAGGAAAAACGAGGATGAAACCCCGAATTACAAAAGAAAGGAGAAACCAAGGTAGCAGAACTAGCCCGATTATTAAGGGCAAACTCGGCCAGCGGCAAAAAGGTAACCCAGTCATCCTGATCAGCAGAAACAAAACACCTTAAATAAGTTTCCAAGGTCTGATTAGTTCGTTCAGTCTGGCCATTCGTCTGAGGATGGAATGCAGACGAAAAGGACAAATCAATGCCCATCTTAGCACAGAACGTCCGCCAAAATCTAGACACAAACTGGGATACCCTGTCAGAAACGATGTTCTCAGGAATCCCATGCAAACGAACCACGTTCTGAAAAAACAGAGGAACCAACTCAGAGGAGGAAGGTAACTTAGGCAAGGGTACCAGATGAACCATTTTAGAAAAGCGATCACACACAACCCAGATGACGGACATTTTTTGAGAGACAGGGAGATCCGAAATAAAGTCCATGGAAATGTGCGTCCAAGGCCTCTTCGGGATAGGCAAAGGTGACAACAATCCACTGGCCCGAGAACAGCAAGGCTTAGCCCGAGCACAAACCTCACAAGACTGCACAAAAGAACGCACATCCCTCGACAAGGAAGGCCACCAAAAAGACCTGGCCACCAAGTCTCTAGTACCAAATATTCCAGGATGACCTGCCAACGCAGAAGAATGGACCTCGGAGATGACTCTACTGGTCCAATTATCCGGAACAAACAGTCTCTCAGGCGGACAACGATCAGGTTTACCCGTCTGAAACTCCTGCAAAGCACGTCGCAAGTCTGGGGAGACAGCAGACAAAATCACCCCATCCCTAAGGATACCAGTGGGTTCAGAATTTTCAAGGGAGTCAGGCACAAAACTCCTAGAAAGAGCATCCGCTTTCACATTCTTTGAACCTGGCAGGTATGAAACCACAAAATTGAAACGAGAGAAAAACAGTGACCAACGAGCCTGTCTAGGATTCAGACGCCTGGCAGACTCAAGGTAAATCAAATTTTTGTGATCAGTCAAGACCACCACACGATGTCTAGCACCCTCTAGCCAATGACGCCACTCCTCAAATGCCCACTTCATGGCCAAAAGTTCCCGATTACCAACATCATAATTCCGCTCAGCCGGCGAAAACTTTCTAGAAAAAAACGCGCATGGCTTCATCACTGAGCAATCGGAGCTTCTCTGTGACAAAACCGCCCCCGCTCCAATCTCGGAAGCATCAACCTCAACCTGAAAAGGGAGCGAAACATCTGGCTGACGCAACACAGGAGCAGAAGAAAACCGGCGCTTAAGTTCCTGAAAGGCCTCCACAGCCGCAGGAGACCAATCAGCAACATCAGCACCCTTCTTAGTCAAATCCGTCAAAGGCTTAACAACACTAGAAAAATTAGTTATAAAACGACGATAGAAATTAGCAAAGCCCAAGAACTTCTGTAGACTCTTAAGAGATGTAGGCTGCGTCCAGTCACAAATAGCCTGAACCTTGACGGGATCCATCTCAATAGTAGAAGGGGAAAAAATATACCCCAAGAAAGAAATCTTCTGGACTCCAAAGAGACACTTTGAGCCTTTTACAAACAAGGAATTGGCCCGCAGGACCTGAAACACCTTCCTGACCTGCTGAACATGAGACTCCCAGTCATCAGAAAAAACCAAAATATCATCCAAATACACAATCATAAATTTATCCAGATATTCACGGAAAATATCGTGCATAAAGGACTGGAAGACTGAAGGAGCATTAGAAAGTCCAAAAGGCATTACCAAATACTCAAAATGGCCCTCAGGCGTATTAAATGCGGTTTTCCACTCATCACCTTGCTTTATTCGTATAAGATTATACGCACCCCGAAGATCAATCTTAGTGAACCATTTAGCCCCCTTAATGCGAGCAAACAAATCAGTCAACAATGGCAAAGGATACTGATATTTTACGGTAATCTTATTCAAAAGACGATAATCTATACAAGGCCTCAAGGAACCATCTTTTTTGGCCACGAAAAAAAAACCTGCTCCCAAAGGGGACAAAGATGGACGGATATGTCCCTTTTCCAAGGACTCCTTAACATAATCCCGCATAGCAGTATGCTCTGGCACTGACAGATTGAACAAACGACCTTTAGGAAATTTACTGCCTGGAATTAAATTTATAGCACAATCGCAATCCCTGTGAGGAGGAAGCGAACTGAGCTTAGGCTCCTCAAAAACATCCCAATAATCAGACAAAAACACAGGAATCTCAGAAGGAGTAGATGAAGCGATAGAAATCGGAGGTGCATCATCATGAACCCCCTGACAACCCCAGCTTAACACAGACATTGATTTCCAGTCAAGGACTGGATTATGAGTTTGTAACCATGGCAGACCAAGCACTAGGACATCATGCAAATTATACAGTACCAGGAAGCGAATCACCTCCTGATGAACGGGAGTCATACGCATGGTCACTTGTGTCCAGTACTGAGGTTTATTCATAGCCAAAGGTGTAGAGTCAATTCCCTTCAAAGGAATAGGGACTTCCAGAGGCTCCAGACTAAACCCACAGCGATTGGCAAATGACCAATCCTTAAGACTCAGGGCAGCGCCTGAATCCACATAGGCATCGACGGAAATGGATGATAATGAACAAATCAGAGTCACAGACAGAATGAACTTAGACTGTAAAGTACTAATGGCAACAGACTTATCAACCTTTTTTGTGCGTTTAGAGCATGCTGATATAACATGAGCTGAATCACCACAATAAAAGCACAACCCTTTTTTCCGCCTATACTTTTGCCGTTCACTTCTGGACTGAATTCTATCACATTGCATTATCTCAGGTGACGGTTCAGACGACACCGCCAAATGATGCACAGGTTTGCGCTCCCGTAAACGCCGATCAATCTGAATAGCCATAGTCATAGACTCATTCAGACCAGTAGGCGCAGGGAACCCCACCATAACATCTTTAATGGCCTCAGAAAGGCCATCTCTGAACTTTGCAGCCAGAGCGCACTCATTCCACTGAGTAAGCACCGACCACTTCCGAAATTTTTGACAATAAATTTCTGCTTCATCTTGCCCCTGAGAGAGGGCCAACAAAGCTTTTTCAGCCTGAATCTCTTGGTTAGGTTCCTCATAGAGCAAACCCAATGCCAGAAAAAACGCATCCGCATTAAGCAACGCAGGGTCCCCTGGTGCCAATGCAAATGCCCAATCCTGAGGGTCACCCCGCAGGAAAGATATAATAATCTTGACTTGCTGAGCAGGGTCTCCCGAGGAGCGAGATTTCAAAGAAAGAAACAACTTGCAATTGTTCCTAAAATTCAGAAAACGAGATCTATCTCCAGAAAAAAACTCTGGGACAGGAATTCTAGGTTCAGACATAGGAGCATGTACAACAAAATCCTGTATATTTTGAACCTTAGCGGCAAGATTATTCAGGCTGGAAGCCAAACTCTGGACGTCCATGATAAACAGCTGAGATCAGAGCCATTCAAAGATTAAGAGGAGGAGGAAGTAGCCAGGCTGCAATAAGGCTAGGCAGCAAACTCTGAGGGAAAGAGAAAAAAAAAAAAAAAAAAACTTCCTCAGACTACTTATCCTCCTACTTCAGCCAATACAATTAACACTTTGTGGGCCGGTTATACTGTCATGATCCCAATGGCAGGGGATCACTAAAGGACAAGCACAGATACAAACAAGCTCTAGGGCGATGGAACCTGTGCTGACCGCGACCCTGAACCTAACACACAAATAAAAGTAGCCGGGGAACGTGCCTACGATGATCCTAGACGTCTCGCTCCAGCCGAAGATCTAACTACCCCTATTAGAAGAAACACAGACCTCTCTTGCCTCCAGAGAAATACCCCACAGAAATAGCAGCCCCCCACATATAATGACGGTGAAATGAGAGGAAAGCACATACGCAGTATGAAAACAGTTTCAGCAAAATGAGGCCCGCTAAAGCTAGATAGCAGAGGATACAAAAGTGAACTGCACGGTCAGCGAAAAACCCTTCAAAAAACCATCCTGAAATTACTTGAACTCATGTGCCAACTCATGGTACATGAGGAGCAATTTCAGCCCACTAGAGCAACCAGCAGCAGAGAATCACATATCTGCAGGCTGGACTAAAAACCAAATAAAGCAAAACACCAAAACAGGAAAATCCAAACTTAGCTTGACCAGAAGGTTCTAGGAGCAGAGAGCAGAGGTAACAAGACACACTGGATACATTGATAACCGGCGAGGAAATGCCAGCAAAGCCAGGTTAAATAGGAAACTCCCATATCCTGATGGAACAGGTGGAACCCAGAGACCCAGGAAAGACAAGTCACCCAGTACCATCAGTAACCACCAGAGGGAGCCCAAAAACAGAACTCACAACAGAAACCTCTACAACAGAATTCAAGTGCAGATTGTAACGTTTAATTTGAAGGGTTGAACAAAAATATCTGATAGAAAATGTAGGAATTGTACACATTTCTTTACAAACACTCCACATTTTAGGAGGTCAAAAGTAATTGGACAAATAAACACAACCCAAACAAAATATTTTTATTTTCAATATTTTGTTGCAAATCCTTTGGAGGCAATCACTGCCTTAAGTCTGGAACCCATGGACATCACCAAACGCTGGGTTTCCTCCTTCTTAATGCTTTGCCAGGCCTTTACAGCCGCAGCCTTCAGGTCTTGCTTGTTTGTGGGTCTTTCCGTCTTAAGTCTGGATTTGAGCAAGTGAAATGCATGCTCAATTGGGTTTAGATCTGGAGATTGACTTGGCCATTGCAGAATGTTCCACTTTTTGGCACTCATGAACTCCTGGGTAGCTTTGGCTGTATGCTTGGGGTCATTGTCCATCTGTACTATGAAGCGCCGTCTAATCAACTTTGCAGCATTTGGCTGAATCTGGGCTGAAAGTATATCCCGGTACACTTCAGAATTCATCCGGCTACTCTTGTCTGCTCTTATGTCATCAATAAACACAAGTGACCCAGTGCCATTGAAAGCCATGCATGCCCATGCCATCACGTTGCCTCCACCATGTTTTACAGAGGATGTGGTGTGCCTTGGATCATGTGCCGTTCCCTTTCTTCTCCAAACTTTTTTCTTCCCATCATTCTGGTACAGGTTGATCTTTGTCTCATCTGTCCATAGAATACTTTTCCAGAACTGAGCTGGCTTCTTGAGGTGTTTTTCTGCAAATTTAACTCTGGCCTGTCTATTTTTGGTATTGATGAATGGTTTGCATCTAGATGTGAACCCTTTGTATTTACTGTCATGGAGTCTTCTCTTTACTGTTGACTTAGAGACAGATACACCTACTTCACTGAGAGTGTTCTGGACTTCAGTTGATGTTGTGAACGGGTTCTTCTTCACCAAATTAAGTATGCGGCGATCATCCACCACTGTTGTCATCCGTGGACGCCCAGGCCTTTTTGAGTTCCCAAGCTCACCAGTCAATTCCTTTTTTCTCAGAATGTACCCAACTGTTGATTTTGCTACTCCAAGCATGTCTGCTATCTCTCTGATGGATTTTTTCTTTTTTTTCAGCCTCAGGATGTTCTGCTTCACCTCAATTGAGAGTTCCTTTGACCGCATGTTGTCTGCTCACAGCAACAGCTTCCAAATGCAAAACCACACACCTGGAATCCACCCCTGACCTTTTAACTACTTCATTGATTACAGGTTAACGAGGGAGACGCCTTCAGAGTTAATTGCAGCCCTTAGAGTCCATTGTCCAATTACTTTTGGTCCCTTGAAAAAGAGGACGCTATGCATTACAGAGCTATGATTCCTAAACCCTTTCTCTGATTTGGATGTGGAAACTATCATATTGCAGCTGGGAGTGTGCACTTTCAGCCCATATTATATATATAATTGTATTTCTGAACATGTTTTTGTAAACAGCTAAAATAACAAAACTTGTGTCACTGTCCAAATATTTCTGGCCCTAACTGTATATATATCACCATCTAACACTGGCTATAAGGAGAGATCCAGGGTAAAAAAAACGCATAAATCACCACAAGTGTGGCCCAAGGTTCAGTATCCAAAACCCAGTGTGATGTGTATCAGTATAGCCCCCTGAGGAAGCCCACGCGAAACGCGCATTGGGGCTGCGTTCAACCTCGTATACGGACCTACTCGGGTGAGATATAATCTTAGCTATACTGATACACATCACACTGGGTTTTGGATACTGAACCTTGGGCCACACTTGTGGTGATTTATGCGTTTTTTTTACCCTGGATCTCTCCTTATAGCCAGTGTTAGATGGTGATTAGGGTTGAGCGACTTTTAGTTTTTTAGGGTCGAGTCGGGTTTTGCGAAACCCGACTATCTCAACAGTCGAGTCAAGTGGAATCGGCCGATTATCGCGAAGTCAGGGATCGACCGAAACACGAAACCCAATGCAAGCCAATGGGGGAGCATAGTCGGCAGTGAGTGGAAGCCAGGAAAACATGTACAGTGCCCATTTTAATGGAAAAAACATCCATTCTTGTTACTGAAGCTTGTCAATCTTAATTTACCTTATAATAATAGTAAGGCATTGGAAATTGGGGGTCATTTGGCTAAAGTTGTGGGGGGTAGGGCTGGTTCAAGTATTTAGTGGGCCCAGGAAAGCTGGACCACGTCATGGCAGTGGAGCAGGGAGAGGTAAGTATTTCAACTTTGCAAGTGCTGTGATCCTGAGCAATCAGGGGGGGCCCACTCGTTGGCACTGGCACAGGGCCCCTCAAAGTACGGCGGTGTGTTTGCACGGCGGGGGCGCCTCCCACCGGCAGCGACACTTTTGCGTACTATGAGGGGCCCTGTGCCAGTGACGTCGCCAACGAGTATGACCCCCCCAACCTGATGAAGGAACCTGCACTTTCATCTGCACCTTCCTCTTTGTCCCCGTGTAAGCTGGTATAGTATGCGGGAAGGGGAACCTGACTTTCAGCAGTGTCAGATTCTGGCTGTGTAGAGTGCAAGGGTAATGTAGTGGTCTGGGTCAATGTACCAGCAGACTCATGTAGCAGTGGCTGGCCAATGGGCAGGATGAGGAGGAAACACAGATATAGGCCCAAAGAATAAAGTGGGCTAAATGCAGTTCAAAATTGGTAACAGGACTAACCAGGGGGCATTGCAGTGGAGGACAACTGTAATGAGAGGCTGACATAGAGAGTAGGCCCAAATCAGTAAGTAGTCTAAATGCAGTTCAAAATTGGCAACAGTATTAAACAGGCGGCACAGCTTTGTTCAGTGGAGGAGAATAGCAAGGAGCGGCAGACACCGATAGTAGGCCCCAACCCAACTAATAGGCCAAATGCAGTCTAACATTAACAACTACTTAACGAGAGCCTGAAAATGGAATTTCAGGACAGGAAACCAGGAGAACAGCAATGAGCGGCAGACACTGTTAATAGGCCCCAACCCAACTAGTAGGCCAAATGCAGTTGTTCCATTTAACAACTATTTAACAAGAGCCTGAAGATAAAAGCTCAGGAAATGCAACCTGGAGAACACCTTGGAGCGGAAGACACCGTCTCTTGTTATGGACCTGGTGGTTAGGAGCACCCGGAACGACCTGATAGTTAAACTGGCACAGGACAAGCTCTGGGAAGTGGGAGCTCTGCTGACCGCAACCCCTAATCCTATCACACACACTAAATGTAGCCGTGGATTGCTCCTAACGCTCCTTATGCAACTCGTCACAGCCTAAGAGCTAACTAGCCCTAAAGATAGAAAATAAAGCCTACCTTGCCTCAGAGAAATTCCCCAAAGGAAAAGGCAGCCCCCCCACATATATTGACTGTGAGTAAAGATGAAAGTCACAAACACAGAAATGAAATAGGTTTCAGCAAAGGGAGGCCAGACTTACTAAACAGACCGAGGATAGGAAAGGTAACTTTGCGGTCAGCACAAAATACTACAAAAGACCACGCAGAGTGTGCAAAAAGACCTCCGCACCGACTCACGGTGCGGAGGTGCCACTCTGCATCCCAGAGCTTCCAGCTAGCAAGGCAAAATCATAATAGCAGGCTGGACAAGAAAAACAATGAACAAATAATAAACTAGCAGGGACTTAGCTTCTGCTGGAGTAGACAGGTCACCAGTAAGATCCAGGAGTGAACTGAACCAGTACAAAACATTGGCAGCTGGCATGGAGTAACGATCTGAGTGGAGTTAAATAGAGCAGCCAGCCAAAGAATTAACTACTTCACCTGTGGAAGGAACCTCAGAAGCAGCAGCTCCACTCACAGCCACCAGAGGGAGTCCATGGACAGAACTCGCCGAAGTACCATTCATGACCACAGGAGGGAGTTCGATAACAGAATTCACAACAGTAGCCCCCCTTGAGGAGGGGTCACCGAACCCTCACCAGAGCCCCCAGGCCGACCAAGACGAGCCAAATGAAAAGCACAAACCAGATCGGCAGCATGAACATCAGAGGCAAAAACCCAGGAATTATCTTCCTGACCATAACCCTTCCACTTGACCAGGTACTGGAGTTTCCGTCTCGAAATACGAGAATACAAAATCTTCTCCACCACATACTCCAACTCCCCCTCAACCAACACCGGGGCAGGAGGATCAACGGAGGGAACCATAGGCGCCACGTATCTCCGCAATAACGACCTATGGAACACATTATGGATGGCAAAAGAAGCTGGAAGGGCCAAACGAAATGACACAGGATTGAGAACTTCAGAAATCTTATACGGACCAATGAAATGAGGCTTAAACTTAGGAGAGGAAACCTTCATAGGAACATAACGAGACGACAACCAAACCAAATCCGCAACACGAAGTCGGGGACCCACACAGCGCCGGCGGTTAGCGAAACGTTGAGCCTTCTCCAGGGACAATGTCAAATTGTCCACCACATGAGTCCAAATCTGCTGCAACCTGTCCACCACAGTATCCACACCAGGACAGTCCGAAGGCTCAACCTGCCCTGAAGAGAAACGAGGATGGAAACCAGAATTACAGAAAAAAGGCGAAACCAAAGTAGCCGAGCTGGCCCGATTATTAAGGGCAAACTCAGCCAAAGGCAAAAAGGACACCCAATCATCCTGATCAGCAGAAACAAAGCATCTCAGATATGTCTCCAAAGTCTGATTAGTTCGTTCGGTTTGGCCATTTGTCTGAGGATGGAAAGCTGAGGAAAAAAACAAATCAATGCCCATCCTAGCACAAAAGGCCCGCCAAAACCTAGAAACCTACTTCACCTGTGGAAGGAACCTCAGAAGCAGCAGCTCCACTCACAGCCACCAGAGGGAGTCGATGGACAGAACTCGCCGAAGTACCATTCATGACCACAGGAGGGAGTTCGATAACAGAATTCACAACAGTCTCTACAACCCAGATCCAACTTGTAGGCCTAATGCAGTGTTGTTTCAACAACTACTTAACGAGAGCTAGAAGATAGAAGCTATGGAGAGGCAACCTGGAGAACACCTTGGAGCAGGAGACACCGTCTCTACAACCCAGACCCAACTTGTAGGCCTAATGCAGTATTGTTACAACAACTACTTAACGAGAGCTAGAAGATAGAAGCTATGGAGAGGCAACCTGGAGAACACCTTGGAGCGGCAGACACCGTCTCTACAACCCAGACCCAACTTGTAGGCCTAATGCAGTGTTGTTTCAACAACTACTTAACGAGAGCTAGAAGATCGAAGCTATGGAGAGGCAACCTGGAGAACACCTTGGAGCGGCAGACACCGTCTCTACAACCCAGACCCAACTTGTAGGCCTAATGCAGTGTTGTTTCAACAACTACTTAACGAGAGCTAGAAGATAGAAGCTATGGAGAGGCAACCTGGAGAACACCTTGGAGCGGAAGACACCGTCTCTACAACCCAGACCCAACTTGTAGGCCTAATGCAGTGTTGTTTCAAGAGCTACTTAACGAGAGCTAGAAGATCGAAGCTATGGAGAGGCAACCTGGAGAACACCTTGGAGCGGCAGACACCGTCTCTACAACCCAGACCCAACTTATAGGCCTAATGCAGTGTTGTTTCAACAACTACTGAACGAGAGCTAGAAGATCGAAGCTATGGAGAAGCAACCTGGAGAACACCTTGGAGCGGAAGACACCGTCTCTACAACCCAGACCCAACTTGTAGGCCTAATGCAGTGTTGTTTCAACAACTACTTAACGAGAGCTAGAAGATCGAAGCTATGGAGAGGCAACCTGGAGAACTCCTTGGATCGTCAGACACCGTTAGTAGGCCCTACCGAAGTAGTAGCCCCAATGCAGTTTTCAAATTCCTATAGGCTGAAAACCAGACTATTGACGCTTAGCTTTTTTCAGAGGAGGACAGCTGTATTGAGTGGCGCAGACAGACACAGGTAGTAGGCCTTAAACAAAAAATTTGGCTCAATGCAGTTTAAAAAAGGTTACAGGGGTACACAGGCAGCATTGCTCTGGTCAGTGGAGGACAATTTCAATTATGGACCGCAGACAGACTTAGTACGCCTACAATTAAAAAAAAGGATGCTCTATGCAATTTAAAATAGGTTCCAGGGGTACACGGACAGCATTGGTCTGGTCAGTGGAGGACTATTGGAAGGAGGGACCGCAGACAGGCTTAGTAGGCCTAACATAACAAAAGTAGGCTGTAGGCACTTTAAAATAGGTTCCAGGGGTACACGGGCAGCAGTGGTCTGGTCAGTGGAGGACTATTGGAAGGAGGGACCGCAGACAGGCTTAGTAGGTCTAACATAACAAAAGTAGGCTGTAGGCCCTTAAAAATAGCTTCCAGGGGTACACGGGCAGCAGTGGTCTGGTCAGTGGAGGACTATTGGAAGGAGGGATCGCAGACAGGCTTAGTAGGCCTAACATAACAAAAGTAGGCTGTAGGCACTTTAAAATAGCTTCCAGGGGTACATGGGCAGCAGTGGTCTGGTCAGTGGAGGACTATTGGAAGGAGGGACCGCAGACAGGCTTAGTAGGCCTAACATAACAAAAGTAGGCTGTAGGCCCTTAAAAATAGCTTCCAGGGGTACACGGGCAGCAGTGGTCTGGTCAGTGGAGCACTATTGGAAGGAGGGACTGCAGACAGGCTTAGTAGGCCTAACATAACAAAATTAGGCTGTAGGCACTTTAAAATAGGTTTCAGGGGTACACGGGCAGCAGTGGTCTGGTCAGTGGAGGACTATTGGAAGGAGGGACCGCAGACAGGCTTTTTAGGCCTAACATAACAAAAGTAGGCTGCAGGCACTTTAAAATAGGTTCCAGGGGTACACGGGCAGCATTGGTCTGGTCAATGGAGGACTATTGGAAGGAGGGACCGCAGACAGGCTTAGTAGGCCTAACATAACAAAAGTAGGCTGTAGGCACTTTAAAATAGCTTCCAGGGGTACACGGGCAGCAGTGGTGTGGTCAGTGGAGGACTATTGGAAGGAGGGCATCATAGAAAAATTAGTTGGCGCACCACAATGATATCAAATAAATAAATATATATTGGGGGTGCAAAACAATGGCTAATATGCAGAGCAGATAATAAACAAGAAAAGAAAAGCCACTATAATGTATGCACACCACCAAAAGTTATAATAAGTCACACAAGCTTTATTGGTAACATATAAAAACAATTAAAACCATACACACAAAACTCCCTCCATATACGTGTGCCCAACACTGCCCAATACACAATACTTCCATATAGTAGTGGAAAACATCAAATATGGCAGATAATCAAATAGTATACACACAAGTAATTACTGGCAAAGCCGCCCTTTCCTGATCAGCAAAAGATATATCTGTCAATAGCAAAACCCTGTCAGGCTGCAGCTTACCCACAGAAAATAGTCCTCCTGGTATATAATGAGTAGGGCACATGCAAATACGGCCAAATAATTACCCCAAATAGGAAAAAGGAACGGCTGTCACCCGTCCTGAGCATAAGAGGGGAACATGCTGCGGCAGCTAGAAGGTGATCCAGACAGAAGGCTCACAAAATATAGAGACAGTATAGCAAGAACTGGGCAGCCAGCAAGTGAAGGGCAACGGAGGGAGAGCCCTACGCGTATCGCTGTTCAAGACAGCTTCGTCAGGGGAAGTGAGCTCTAAAAGCACCAACAGCGCTTGTATATACCTGATCTAATGAAGCAGATTACAGTCTGGTGTGCAGGTAATCAGGAACGATGTCAGAGGCTGTAGTAAAAAGATATTGCACTGACCCCTGGTGGATGAACAGCGCATACGCCGGCCTGCCAGACCAATGGATCGCACAGAGGAAAATGTAAAAAGCTGGAGCAGGGGAAAACAAATAGATAGGAAATGCTAAAGCGCACGCGCGGCTCCCGGGAGCGGGCGATGTGACAGTCAAACATGCTCGACTGTCACAGTGCCACAGAGAACCCACTGAAAAATGAAGAGATAATTTATCTGTGCACATATGCAGAAAGAGGGGACAAAGATAAGTCCTATTGCCATAAGTCCTGTTGTCACAGTACCAAGGAGAACACACTAGAAAATGAGAAAAAAAAAAAAAAAGACGCTGTCATATAAGCCCAAGAAAAAGCAGGAGGGCAGAAGAACGTCCCCCCCCTAATCTGAAAGAGAAGTTGCATAATTAAATAAGGCATAGGGATGTGTGTATGCCACACTAGATATTATAACATGAAAAATACACAGGCAGCATTGGTGTTGTCAGCGGAGGCCGATTGTAATGAGTGTCTGACAGTTAGTACTCCCAAAAAATAAATAGATGTTAATGTCTCGCAATACAACAAAACCAAAAAACAAAAGGGTGGCATACTTAGATACAGGGGTGGGCTCCTCTGCTGAGTTTCAAACATAGTAATTTGGCGCTAAGTATTTACTGGTGTCAATATAGGACACTGACCCTGACTATTTTAACTAGCATCATACATGTCAACACATTGGTATTGTCAGTGCCAGGCATTGAAGGATGTCAGAGCATAGACTAAACATTGGTGGAGCTGTGAGAGATAATATTGCAAATCGTAGAGCACTGTTTGAGCTTGGGGGGGGGGGGGGGAAACTGTCTTGTGGCCGGCGGTACAGGCCCAGGGCCCCTCATGTTACAAAGGTGTGTCTGACGTTGGTTGCACGCCACCACCGCCAGAGACACTTTATTGTACTATGAGGGACCCAGTGGCAGTGCCGTCAACCAAAAGCGTGCACACCCACCTCTTCAGACAAACGGCACTCTCACGGGTGCTTGCGCCAAGTGGCGAGACCACGGCCCCGTGGGGGGAGTTTGGCCATTTAGGGAGGTGTAAACATGTCGTATGCTGGACAAACAGCTGCTGCAAATTACGAGATTGGAAAACTCAGTCAGAGCAGTCCAGAAGCAAGACCTTTTCATTGGAAAGCTAGGTGTCAGCCGGGAAAGGTGGGGCAAAATAATTCGAAATCCAGTAGTGGTTCATTTTAATGAAGGTTAGATCATCAACATTTTGGGTAGCCAGACGAGTCCTTTTTTCGGTTAATATTGAACCAGCAGCACTGAATACTCTTTCTGATAGCACACTAGCTGCTGGGCAAGCAAGCTCCTGCAATGCATATTCTGCCAATTCTGGCCAGGTGTCTAATTTGGATGCCCAGTAATCAAATGGGAATGATGGTTGAGGGAGAACATCGATAAGGGATGAAAAATAGTTAGTAACCATACTGAACAAATGTTGTCTCCTGTCTCTTTGAATTGATGCTGCAGTACCTGTCCTGTCTGCGGTCATAGCAAAATCACTCCACAACCTAGTCAGAAAACCCCTCTGTCCAACGCCACTTCTGATTTGTGCAACTCTAACACCTCTGGTCTGCTGCCCCCTGCAGCTCGTGTGAGAACGATCACCGGCGCTGTGTGCTGGGAATGCCTGAATCAAACGGTCAACAAGAGTTGATTGTTTGGTTGCTAATATTTGTTCCAAGTTCTCATGTGGCATAATATTTTGCAATTTGCCTTTATAGCGAGGATCAAGGAGGCAGGCCAACCAGTAATCATCATCGGTCATCATTTTAATAATGCATGGGTACCTTTTGAGGATACGTAAGGCATAATCCGCCATGTGGGCCAAAGTTCCAGTTGTCAAATCTGTGGTTGTGCTGGGTTGAGGGGCAGTTACAGGCAAATCTACGTCACTTGTGTCCCTCAAAAAAACAGAACCCGGCCTTGCCATGCCGCCAATTTCCAGTGGCCCTGGAGAAGCTTCCTCATTAAAAAAATACTCATCCCCATCATCCTCCTCGTCCTCCTCCTCCTGTTCGCCCGCTACCTCGTCCTGTACACTGCCCTGACCAGACAATGGCTGACTGTCATCAAGGCTTTCCTCTTCCTCTGCTGCAGACGCCTGCTCCTTTATGTGCGTCAAACTTTGCATCAGCAGACGCATTAGGGGGATGCTCATGCTTATTATGGCGTTGTCTGCACTTACCAGCTGTGTGCATGCCTCAAAACACTGAAGGACTTGACACATGTCTTGTACCTTCGACTACTGCACATCTGACAACTCCATGTATGCCATCCTACTGCCTGCCCGTGTATGTGTATCCTCCCACAAATACATAACAGCCCGCCTCTGTTCGCACAGTCTCTGAAGCATGTGCAGTGTTGAGCTCCACCTTGTTGCAACGTCGATGATTAGGTGATGCTGGGAAAGGTTCAAAGACCGCTGATAGGTCTGCATACGGCTGAAGTGTACGGGCGAACGGCGGATATGCGAGCAAAGTCTGTGCACTTTGAGGAGCAGGTCGGATAACCCCAGATAACTTTTCAGGAAGCACTGCACCACCAGGTTTAAGGTGTGAGCCAGGCAAGGAATGTGTTTCAGTTGGGAAAGGGCGATGGCAGCCATGAAATTCCTTCCGTTATCACTCACTACCTTGCCTGCCTCAAGATCTACAGTGCCCAGCCACGACTGCGTTTCCTTCTGGAAGAACTCGGACAGAACTTCCGCGGTGTGTCTGTTGTCGCCCAAACACTTCATAGCCAATACAGCCTGCTGACGCTTGCCAGTAGCTGCCCCATAATGGGACACCTGGTGTGCAACAGTGGCAGCTGCGGATGGAGTGGTTGTGCGACTGCGGTCTGTGGGCGAGCTCTCGCTTCTGCAGGAGGACGAGAAGGAGGAGGAGGGGGGGGGGGCGAACGGCTACAGCCAACTGTTTCCTAGACCGTGGGCTTGGCAGAACTGTCCCAATATTGCTGTCTCCTGTGGACCCTGCATCCACCACATTCACCCAGTGTGCCGTGATGGACACGTAACGTCCCTGGCCATGCCTACTGGTCCATGCATCTGTTGTCAGGTGCACCTTTGTACTCACAGATTGCCTGAGTGCATGGACGATGCGCTGTTTAACATGCTGGTGGAGGGCTGGGATGGCTTTTCTCGAAAAGAAGTGTCGACTGGGTAGCTCGTAGCGTGGTTCAGCGTAGTCCATCAGGGCTTTGAAAGCTTCGCTTTCAACTAACCGGTAGGGCATAATCTCTAACGAGATTAGTGATTAGTCTAGCTATGTGGGCGTTCAAACCCTGTGTACGCGGATGCGAGGATGAGTACTTCCTTTTTCTAACCAGAGTCTCATGTAGGGTGAGCTGGACTGGAGAGCTGGAGATCGTGGAACTAGCGGGGGTGCCGGTGGACATGGCAGACTGAGAGACGGTTGGAGACGGTATTCTTGCCGGTGCCCTAGATGCAGTGTTTCCTACTACGAAACTGGTGATTCCCTGACCCTGACTGCTTTGGCCTGGCAACGAAACCTGCACAGATACTGCAGGTGGTGCGGAAAATGGTGGCCTTACTGTGACGGAAGGGATGTAGCGTTGCTGACTAGCTTCATTGGCATAGGGTGCTACAACCTTAAGGGACGTTTGGTAGTTAGTCCAGGCTTGCAAATGCATGGTGGTTAAATGTCTATGCATGCAACTTGTATTTAGACTTTTCAGATTCTGACCTCTGCTTAAGGTAGTTGAACATTTTTGACAGATGACTTTGCGCTGATCAGTTGGATGTTGTTTAAAAAAATGCCAGACTGCACTCTTTCTAGCATCGGATACCTTTTCAGGCATTGCAGACTGAGCTTCTTTAACCGGATGGCCACGCTGTCCTCCAACTGGTTTTGGCTTTGCCACGCGTTTTGGGCCAGATACGGGCCCGTCAGATGGAACCTGTTGCGATGTTGATGCCTGCTGCGGCCCCTCCTCCTCCGCTTCAGAACTACTGCCGCCTGCACCCTGTTCCCCCAATAGCTGCCAATCGGGGTCAACAACTGGGTCATCTATGACCTCCTCTTCTATCTCATGTGCAACTTCGTCTGTGTTACCGTGTAAGCCGGTGGTATAGCGTTTGTGACGGGGCACCATAGTCTCATCAGGGTCTGATTCTAGATCAGTACACTGCGAGGGCAATGTGGTGGTCTGAGTCAAAGGAACAGCATATTAATCTGGCTGTGGCTGTGCATCTGTGCACTCCATGTCCGATTCAACTTGTAATGGGCATGGCCTGTTAACGGTTTCACTTTCTAACCCAGGAACGGTATGTGTAAAGAGCTCCATGGAGTAACCCGTTGTGTCGCCTGACGCATCCTTCTCTGTTGTTGTTTTTGCTGAACAGGACAATGGAGCGACTTGTCCCTGAGCGTGAACATCCACTAACGACGCGCTGCTTTTACATTTACCAGTTTTAGAAGAGGAGGCAAAAGAGCTAGAGGCTGAGTCAGCAAGGAAAGCCAAAACTTGCTCTTGCTGCTCCGGCTTTAAAAGCGGTTTTCCTACTCCCAGAAAAGGGAGCGTTCGAGGCCTTGTGTAGCCAGACGACGAACCTGGCTCCACAGCTCGAGACTTAGGTGCTATATTGTTTTTCCCATGACCACCTGATGCTCCACCACCACTACCATCATTACCAGCTGGCAATGAACGCCCACGGCCACGACCTCTTCCACCAGACTTCCTCATTGTTTTAAAAACGTAACCAAAGTAATGGTATTTGTTACTGTAAAACACCTTACAAGGTGAACTCAAACTTCTGTAGGATTTAGATATCCCTTTATAGGTGGGTGAGACTGCAAGGAAAATCAGGCACAATGTTACACACTCGGTTTTCTGTGGCACAAAATGAGACAGATGCCACACACGCAGGACTGGCACTGAAGCACAAATGCCAATATTAATCTCCCACTATTTATTTTTTTTCAGGGAGAATTTAAAAACCAAAATAAAAAAAAAACAAAACAGACACTAGGCTTTCTGTGGCCCACAATTTGAGAAAGATGGCACACACAACTGGCACTGAAGCACAAATGCCAATATTAATCTCCCACTATTTATTTTTTTCAGGGAGAATTTAAAAAACAAAAAACAAAAAAAACAGACACTAGGCTTTCTGTGGCCAACAATTTGAGAGAGATGGCACACACGACTGGCACTCAAGCACAAATGCCAATATTAATCTCCCACTATTTAGTTCTTTTCAGGGAGAATTTAAAAACCAAAATAAAAAAAAACAGACACTAGGCTTTCTGTGGCCCACAATTTGAGAGAGATGGCACACACGACTGGCACTCAAGCACAAATGCCAATATTAATCTCCCGCTATTTATTTTTTTTCAGGGAGAATTTAAAAAACAAAATTAAAAAAAATATACACTAGGCTTTCTGTGGCCCACAATTGTTATGAAAGGTAATTCAGTACCACAATGGACATAGAGGTCAGCGCACATACAGTGACCTGGCAATAATCCAAAAAACAAGAACGAGCTCTGAGACGTGGGAACTCTGTTGACCGCAATCCCTAATCCTCTCCAACCACACTAAAGGCAGCCGTGGATTGCGCCTAACGCTCCCTATGCAACTCGGCACGGCCTGAGAAACTAGCTAGCCTGAAGATAGAAAATAAGCCTACCTTGCCTCAGAGAAATACCCCAAAGGAAAAGGCAGCCCCCACATATAATGACTGTGAGTTAAGATGAAAAGACAAACGTAGAGATGAAATAGATTTAGCAAAGTGAGGCCCAACTTTCTGAACAGAGCGAGGATAGGAAAGGTAACTTTGCGGTCAACACAAAACCCTACAAATACCACGCAAAGGGGGCAAAAAGACCCTCCGTACCGAACTAATGGCACGGAGGTACACCCTCTGCGTCCCGGAGCTTCCAGCAAGCAGAAAAAAAACAAATTGACAAGCTGGACAGAAAAAAGCAGCAAACAAATAGCAAAGAGGAAATTAGCTATGCAGAGCAGCAGGCCACAGGAACGATCCAGGAGGAAACAGGTCCAATACTAGAACATTGACTGGAGGCCAGGATCAAAGCACTAGGTGGAGTTAAATAGAGCAGCACCTAACGACTTCACCACATCACCTGAGGAGGGAAACTCAGAAGCCGCAGTACCACTTTCCTCCACCAACGGAAGCTCACAGAGAGAACCAGCCGAAGTACCACTTGTGGCCACAGGAGGGAGCTCTGCCACAGAATTCACAACAGTACCCCCCCCTTGAGGAGGGGTCACCGAACCCTCACCAGAGCTCCCAGGACGACCAGGATGAGCCATATGAAAGGCACGAACAAGATCGGGAGCATGGACATCAGAGGCAAAGACCCAGGAATTATCTTCCTGAGCATAACCCTTCCACTTAACCAGATACTGGAGTTTCCGCCTTGAAACACGAGAATCCAAAATCTTCTCCACAATATACTCCAACTCCCCCTCCACCAAAACCGGGGCAGGAGGATCAACAGATGGAACCATAGGTGCCACGTATCTCCCCAACAATGACTTATGGAATACGTTATGTATGGAAAAAGAATCTGGAAGGGTCAGACGAAAAGACACAGGATTAAGAACCTCAGAAATCCTATACAGACTGTGATGAGGGAACAGCCGCCATCTTGGAACAGGCATGCTATCAGATTGGCGTGACTCCATTTTGTCTCCTGGACACAGGAGTGCTCCTGGCCCCCACCTTTGCTAATGAATAGAGTTCCTATTAGTATGCTAACGGGCTGAGCTCAGTGTAAACTGTAGACGGTAGTTCAAAGCCCCATGAGGAAACCACGCCACCAGGGGGCTTGGAAATGCTTGGGGGCTTAATTAAAACACGCATGCCAAGTGGCCACTGGATACACATCTATTATGGCAGCCCAGCCAAACCGTCTCCAACATGGAATTGTGAATTATGGACGCATCGTCCGAGGTACAGGCTCATAAAAAATATTCTCCTTACCCTAAAGAAATTGTGCATCCAACAGTGTGACTCCCGTGACGGTGGAAGGTCTGAAACCCGAGATATAGGGATCAGCCTCCCACAGGGACCGAATGGGTCCAGGTTTGATCCCAGTACGACCGGCAGAACAAACCACAGGCGCTGGTACTGCCCGTGTGCTGATCCGATCATCCTGAGAGAAGTTATCCCATTTATTAGATATTGGAATAAATCTTGCAGGGAGACAGAGGGGGTGGAGATTGCTAAGCCCACCCAGCTGCAGGCAGGGGGGCTCAGCCAGGTATAAGAAGAAGCTGAGGTCACTGGGAGGCTCTCACTCCACAGAAGAAGATGATGATGATGACATCTTAAGGAACAGGGTATGCCAGCCAGAGGGGAGCAAGCACATGCTTTCTGGGGGCTGCCCGGCAACTAAGATTTGGACCTGCGGAATGCTGCGCGCCCCCAGCTTCCCCAAGCGACCTTCGACCTGGTAAATTGACCTCCAGCTTTATACCTTTAAGCCTTGTATTATTGTTGTTATATTGTACTCTGACTAATTCTTGATATATTTTTTGACTGTATATTTCTTGTAATTATCTAGTGCGCCCTTAAGGCAATTAAATCATAAATTAATTTTGGGCTGATCCTTTTACTCTGATTGCGAATCTTAGAATACCCAGGGTGGGTAACAGGGCAGTCTCCCCGGCGGCCATTTGCTCTAGGTGCAGTTCCTTTACTGACCTGAGAGACAAAGGGGGCGCCGGAGAGCTGGACCTGTGTAGTGACGTCACGGATTGGTGACGTGGGAGGAAGGGGTAATCCTTCACACAGACCAATAAAACGAGGTTTAAACTTAGGAGAGGAAACCTTCATAGGAATATGACAAGAAGATAACCAAACCAAGTCCCCAACCCGAAGTCGGGGACCCACACAGCGTCTGCGATTAGCGAAACGTTGAGCCTTCTCCTGGGACAAAGTCAAATTGTCCACTACATGAGTCCAAATCTGCTGCAACCTGTCCACCACAGTATCCACACCAGGACAGTCCGAAGACTCAACCTGCCCTGAAGAGAAACGAGGATGGAACCCAGAGTTGCAGAAAAACGGTGAAACCAAGGTAGCCGAGCTGGCCCGATTATTAAGGGCGAACTCAGCCAAAGGCAAAAAGGACACCCAGTCATCCTGATCAGCAGAAACAAAGCATCTCAGATATGTTTCCAAGGTCTGATTGGTTCGTTCGGTCTGGCCATTAGTCTGAGGATGGAAAGCCGAGGAAAAAGACAAGTCAATGCCCATCCTACCACAAAAGGCTCGCCAAAACCTCGAAACAAACTGGGAACCTCTGTCAGAAACGATATTCTCTGGAATGCCATGTAAACGAACCACATGCTGGAAAAACAATGGCACCAAATGAGAGGAGGAAGGCAATTTAGACAAGGGTACCAAATGGACCATCTTAGAGAAGCGATCACAGACCACCCAAATGACTGACATTTTTTGAGAGACGGGAAGATCTGAAATAAAATCCATAGAGATATGTGTCCAAGGCCTCTTCGGGACCGGCAAGGGCAAAAGCAACCCACTGGCACGAGAACAGCAGGGCTTAGCCCGAGCACAAATCCCACAGGACTGCACAAAAGTACGCACATCCCACGACAGAGATGGCCACCAAAAGGATCTAGCCACTAACTCTCTGGTACCAAAGATTCCAGGATGACCAGCCAACACCGAACAATGAACCTCAGAGATAACTTTATTCGTCCACCTATCAGGGACAAACAGTTTCTCCACTGGGCAACGATCAGGTTTATTAGCCTGAAATTTTTGCAGCACCCGCCGCAAATCAGGGGAGATGGCAGACACAATTACTCCCTCTTTGAGGATACCCGCCGGCTCAGATACACCCGGAGAGTCGGGCACAAAACTCCTAGACAGAGCATCCACCTTAACATTTTTAGAGCCCGGAAGGTATGAAATCACAAAGTCAAAACGGGCAAAAAACAACGTCCAACGAGCTTGTCTAGGATTCAACCGCTTGGTGGACTCGAGATAAGTCAAGTTCTTATGATCAGTCAAGACCACCACGCGATGCTTAGCTCCTTCAAGCCAATGACGCCACTCCTCGAATGCCCACTTCATGGCCAGCAACTCTCGATTGCCCACATCATAATTTCGCTCAGCAGGCGAAAACTTCCTGGAAAAGAAGGCGCATGGTTTCATCACCGAGCAATCAGAACTTCTCTGCGACAAAACAGCCCCTGCTCCAATCTCAGAAGCATCAACCTCGACCTGGAACGGAAGCGAAACATCTGGTTGACACAACACAGGGGCAGAAGAAAAACGACGCTTCAACTCTTGAAAAGCTTCCACCGCAGCAGAAGTCCAATTGACCAAATCAGCACCTTTCTTGGTCAAATCAGTCAATGGTTTAGCAATACTAGAAAAATTGCAGATGAAGCGACGATAAAAATTAGCAAAGCCCAGGAACTTTTGCAGACTTTTCAGAGATGTCGGCTGAGTCCAATTATGGATGGCTTGGACCTTAACAGGATCCATCTCGATAGTAGAAGGGGAAAAGATGAACCCCAAAAATGAAACCTTCTGAACACCAAAGAGACACTTTGATCCCTTCACAAACAAAGAATTAGCACGCAGGACCTGAAACACCGTTCTGACCTGCTTCACATGAGACTCCCAATCATCCGAGAAGATCAAAATGTCATCTAAGTACACAATCAGGAATTTATCCAGGTACTCTCGGAAGATGTCATGCATAAAGGACTGAAACACTGATGGAGCATTGGCAAGTCCGAATGGCATTACTAGATACTCAAAATGGCCCTCGGGCATATTAAATGCAGTTTTCCACTCATCGCCTCCCTTAATACGCACAAGATTATACGCACCACGAAGATCTATCGTGGTGAACCAACTAGCCCCCTTAATCCGAGCAAACAAATCAGATAACAATGGCAAGGGATACTGAAATTTAACCGTGATCTTATTTAGAAGGTGGTAATCTATACAAGGTCTCAGTGAACCATCCTTCTTGGCTACAAAAAAGAACCCTGCACCTAATGGCGAAGATGACGGGCGAATATGCCCCTTCTCCAAAGACTCCTTCACATAACTCCGCATAGCGGCGTGCTCAGGCACAGATAAATTAAACAGTCGACCTTTTGGGAATTTACTACCTGGAATCAAATCGATAGCACAATCACAATCCCTATGCGGAGGTAGGGTATCGGACTTGGGCTCATCAAATAAATCCCGGTAATCAGACAAGAACTCAGGAATCTCAGAAGGGGTGGATGACGAAATAGTCAGAAATGGGACATCACCATGTACCCCCTTACAACCCCAGCTGGACACAGACGTGGATTTCCAATCTAATACTGGATTATGGACTTGTAGCCATGGCAACCCCAACACGACCACATCATGCAGATTATGCAACACCAGAAAGCGAATCACCTCCTGATGTGCAGGAGCCATGCACATGGTCAGCTGGGTCCAGTACTGAGGCTTATTCTTGGCCAAGGGCATAGCATCAATTCCTCTCAATGGAATAGGACACTGCAAGGGCTCCAAGAAAAACCCACAACGCCTAGCATACTCCAAGTCCATCAAATTCAGAGCAGCGCCTGAGTCCACAAATGCCATGACAGAATACGATGACAAAGAGCAGATCAAGGTAACAGACAGAAGAAATTTTGACTGTACCGTACCAATGGTGGCAGACCTAGCGAACCGCTTAGTGCGCTTAGGACAATCAGAGATAGCATGAGTGGAATCACCACAGTAGAAACACAGCCCATTCAGACGTCTGTGTTCTTGCCGTTCAACTCTGGTCAAAGTCCTATCGCACTGCATAGGCTCAGGTTTAAGCTCAGGTAATACCGCCAAATGGTGCACAGATTTACGCTCGCGCAAGCGTCGACCGATCTGAATGGCCAACGACATAGACTCATTCAGACCAGCAGGCATAGGAAATCCCACCATGACATCCTTAAGGGCTTCAGAGAGACCTTTTCTGAAAATAGCTGCGAGCGCACCTTCATTCCACTGAGTGAGTACGGACCACTTTCTAAATTTCTGACAATATACCTCTATTTCATCCTGACCCTGACACAGAGCCAGCAAATTCTTCTCTGCCTGATCCACAGAATTAGGCTCATCGTACAGCAATCCGAGCACCAGGAAAAATGCATCGATATTACTTAATGCAGGATCTCCTGACGCAAGAGAAAATGCCCAGTCCTGAGGGTCGCCACGCAAAAAAGAAATAACGATTCTAACTTGTTGAACTGGGTCACCAGAGGAGCGAGGTTTCAAAGCCAGAAATAGTTTACAATTATTTTTGAAACTCAGAAATTTAGTTCTATCTCCAAAAAACAAATCAGGAATAGGAATTCTCGGTTCTAACATAGAATTCTGCACCACAAAGTCTTGAATACTTTGTACTCTTGCCGTGAGCTGATCCACACATGAAGACAGACCTTTAATGTCCATTGCTACACCTGTGTCCTGAACCACCCAAATGTCTAGGGGAAAAATAAAGGCAAAACACAGTGCAAAGAAAAAAAAATGGTCTCAGAACTTCTTTTTTCCCTCTATTGGGAATCATTAGTACTTTTGGCCTCCAGTACTGTTATGAAAGGTAATTCAGTACCACAATGGACATAGAGGTCAGCGCACATACAGTGGACTGGCAATAATCCAAAAATACAAGAACGAGCTCTGAGACGTGGTAACTCTGTTGACCGCAATCCCTAATCCTCTCCAACCACACTAAAGGCAGCCGTGGATTGCGCCTAACGCTCCCTATGCAACTCGGCACGGCCTGAGAAACTAGCTAGCCTGAAGATAGAAAATAAGCCTACCTTGCCTCAGAGAAATACCCCAAAGGAAAAGGCAGCCCCCACATATAATGACTGTGAGTTAAGATGAAATAGATTTAGCAAAGTGAGGCCCAACTTTCTGAACAGAGCGAGGATAGGAAAGGTAACTTTGCGGTCAACACAAAACCCTACAAATACCACGCAAAGGGGGCAAAAAGACCCTCCGTACCGAACTAACGGCATGGAGGTACACCCTCTACGTCCCAGAGCTTCCAGCAAGCAGAAAAAAAACAAATTGACAAGCTGGACAGAAAAAAACAGCAAACAAATAGCAAAGAGGAACTTAGCTATGCAGAGCAGCAGGCCACAGGAACGATCCAGGAGGAAACAGGTCCAATACTAGAACATTGACTGGAGGCCAGGATCAAAGCACTAGGTGGAGTTAAATAGAGCAGCACCTAACGACTTCACCACATCACCTGAGGAAGGAAACTCAGAAGCCGCAGTACCACTTTTCTCCACCAACGGAAGCTCACAGAGAGAACCAGCCGAAGTACCACTTGTGACCACAGGAGGGAGCTCTGCCACAGAATTCACAACACACAATTTGCGAAAGATGGCACACACGACTGGCACTCAAGCACAAATGCCAATATTAATCTCCCACTATTTATTTTTTTTTCAGGGAGAATTTAAAAACCAAAAAAAAAAAAAAAAAACAGACACTAGGCTTTCTGTGGCCCACAATTTGAGAGAGATGGCACACACGACTGGCACTCAAGCACAAATGCCAATATTAATCTCCCACTATTTATTTTTTTTCAGGGAGAATTTAAAAACAAAAAAACAGACACTAGGCTTTTTGTGGCCCACAATTTGAGAGAGATGGCACACACGACTGGCACTCAAGCACAAATGCCAATATTAATCTCCCACTATTTATTTTTTTTCAGGGAGAATTTAAAAACAAAAAAACAGACACTAGGCTTTTTGTGGCCCACAATTTGAGAGAGATGGCACACACGACTGGCACTCAAGCACAAATGCCAATATTAATCTCCCACTATTTATTTTTTTTCAGGGAGAATTTAAAAACCAAAATAAAAAAAAACAGACACTAGGCTTTCTGTGGCCCACAATTTGAGAGAGATGGCACACACGACTGGCACTGAAGCACAAATGCCAATATTAATCTCCCACTATTTATTTTTTTTCAGGGAGAATTTAAAAACCAAAAAAAAAAAAACAGACACTAGGCTTTCTGTGGCCCACAATTTGAGAAAGATGGCACACACGACTGGCACTCAAGCACAAATGCCAATATTAATCTCCCACTATTTATTTTTTTTCAGGGAGAATTTAAAAACAAAAAAACAGACACTAGGCTTTTTGTGGCCCACAATTTGAGAGAGATGGCACACACGACTGGCACTCAAGCACAAATGCCAATATTAATCTCCCACAATTTATTTTTTTTTCAGGGAGAATTTAAAAACCAAAATAAAAAAAACAGACACTAGGCTTTCTGTGGCCCACAATTTGAGAGAGATGGCACACACGACTGGCACTGAAGCACAAATGCCAATATTAATCTCCCACTATTTTTTTTTTTTTTTATTTCTGGGAGAATTGGCAAGAAATCAGGCCCACTGTTAGACTGTATGTTTTCTGTGCCAGAAAATGAGACACAGATGCCACACACAGGACTGCCACTGATGCAGATTTGCCAATTTTAATCTGCACCCTTTTTTTTTTATTCAGGGAGACTAGTGAATAAATCTGGGCCACTGTATTAGAGTATATTTTCTGTGGCAGAAAGTGGCTTGAACAGATGTAACGGGAAAAAAAAAAAAAAAAAGGGACTGTCCTACAATTACTATCTCCCTGCAGTAATCTCAGCAATGTATGGCAGGCAGCAATAACAAGGAGTGGACTGCTGCACAAATTAAATAAAAAGTGTGGACAAACAAACAAGATAGCTGTGCAGAAAGGAAGGAACAACAGGATTTGTGCTTTGAAAAAAGCAGTTGGTTTGCACAGCGGTGTACGAACAGCAATGCAGCTATCAGGGAGCCTTCTAGGGCAGCCCAATGAGCTACAGCGCTGAGGGAAAAAAATGTAGCCTCCACTGACCCTGCAAACAAAAGGTGGTGTTGGACAGTGGAAATCGCTACAGCACAGGCGGTTTCGGGGTTAATGGACCCTGCCTAACGCTATCCCTGCTTCTGACGAAGCGGCAGCAACCTCTCCCTATGTTCAGATCAGCAGCAGTAAGATGGCGGTCGGCGGGAACGCCCCTTTATAGCCCCTGTGACGCCGCAGACAGCAAGCCAATCACTGCAATGCCCTTCTCTAAGATGGTGGGGACTGAGACCTATGTCATCACGCTGCCCACACTCTGCGTCCACCTTCATTGGCTGAGAAATGGCGCTTTTCGCGTCATTGAAACGCGACTTTGGCGCGAAAGTCGCGTACCGCATGGCCGACCCCACACAGGGATCGGGTCGGGTTTCATGAAACCCGACTGTGCCAAAAGTCGGCGACTTTTGAAAATGAACGATCCATTTCGCTCAACCCTAATGGTGATATATATATTATGTTATACACCCATGGTCCTTTTTTACACTATGTAAACTTGGTTGTTTTCTGTCTGTGTCCTTCACAATTTTTAAACTTGTTTGTCCTTGGTATATTTTTGTATATCATATTGTACGTTTATGTCACAAGCTTTTATATTTACTACTAATAAATAGTTGACTTTATTTATGGGTGGTTTGGTACTCCTGTTTCTCTTTTGTTTATGTACTATATAACACAGCCCACGCAGTATATAGCAGCCATGCAGTATCTAACACAGGCGACGTAGTATAGAACACAGGCCACGCAGTATATTACACAGGGCACATAGTATATAGCACAGCCCACACAGTATATTACACTGGCCGTGTAGTCTATAGCAGCCACGCAGTATATAACACAGCCCACATAGTATATAGCAGTGTGGGCACCATATCCCTGTTAAAACAATTAAAATAAAAAATAGTTATATACTCAACCGCCAGGATCCAGCGAAGCTCTGGCGATGCGCGCGCGGCTGCCACCATCTTCCGTTCCCAGGATGTATTGCGACATTACCCAGATGATTTAGCGGTCTCACGAGACTGCTAACTCTTCTGGGTAATTTCGAAATGCATCTCTGGGAACGGAAGATGGCGGCAGGCGCGAGCGCATCGTTGGACGACGGAAGGTGAGAATAGCAGGTTTTTTGTTTTTTTATTATTTTTAACATTACATCTTTTTACTATTGATGCTGCATAGGCATCATCAATAGTAAAAAGTTGGGGACACACAGGGTTAATAGCAGCGGTAGCGGAGTGCGTTACCCGCAGCATAACGCGGTCCGTTACCGCTGGCATTAACCCTGTGTGAGCGGTGACTGGAGGGGAGTATGCAAAGAACCAGTACTGCAATGGGAACTCTGGTAGCATGTATGAGTCGTCCGCCAGAGCAGTGGGGTACTCGGTACCGGGTCTGGTCGCAATTAAAGGGGTGTATAAAGGCACAGGTGATTGACCTCGTGGAGACCAAAACATCCAACACCGCGGAGACAACATCACGTGTTTCTCAACGCAGTGATCTAGAACACTGCCCCCAAATATGGAAATGCATGTAGAGGAGCTGCGGAGACACCATCACGTGTTTCTCAACGCAGGCAGTGAATAGCCAGGCCATTCCCCAGGAAGGAACAACCAAGGGAAGGGCAGCATCCAATAAAAGAAAACATCCAATAAAGGAAAACAACCTATGCCAAGCATGGTATCCATCCACAGACAGCTGTTTCGGGGTTTTTGCCCCTCATCAGTGTGGAGTAGGAAACTGGCTATCAGGAGCAGTGCCTAGTAGAAAGTCTATAAAGGCACGGATGATTGACCTCGTGGAGACCAAAACATCCATGTTTTGGTCATTGTTTTTTTTGTTCGCAACACCTTGTAGGTCATTCTTTGCAGATAGGTTCCATTCATCATGTTGTACGGGACTTTATTTCGTGCAGGACTAATTATGTGATTTATGATTTATTCTGCCCATGCTGTTTTTTTTTATATTGGAAAACTATTCGCCCTTTATTCATCAGATTTCAGGAACACGTGAATTCAATTTGTACATGTAAAGAAGTTTCACGACTTATCTACTATATAATTGTCTAAGGGTCACTTCCGTCTGTCTGTCCTTCTGTCATGGTTATTCATTCGCTGATTGGTCTCGGCAGCTGCCTGTCATGGCTGCCGCGACCAATCAGCGACGGGCAGAGTCCGGAAGAAAATGGCCGCTCCTTACTCCCCGCAGTCAGTGCCTGTCATCCGCATAGTTCCCTTCGGTCACCGCTAACACAGGGTTAATGCCGGCGGTAACGGACCCCGTTATGCCGTGGGTAACGCACTCCGTTACGCCGATATTAACCCTGTGTGTTCCCAACTTTTTACTATTGATGCTGTGTATGCAGCATCAATATTAAAACGATCTAATGCTAAAAATAATAATAAAAAAAAACTTTATTCTCACCTTCCGCCATCGCGTCCTCTCCTCGGCACTGCAAGCGCAGGTTCCGCTTCCAAAGATGCTATGGGAGAAGGACGTTCCATGACGTCACGGTCATGTGACCGCGGCGTCACGGTCATGTGACCGCGACGTCATGGAAGGTCCTGCACTCATACCAATCCTGGGACCGGACACCGCACACAAGCGCCGGAACTACAACGGGCTCTTCGGATGGTGAGTATGTTTATTTTTTATTTTTTAACCTGTTACATACGTGACTGGGCAATATACTACCTGGCTGCGCAATAAACTACGTGTCTGTGCTGTATACTACGTCGCTGTGCAATATACTACGTGGCTGGGCAATATACTACGTGGCTCTGTGCTGTATATTACGTGGCTGTGCAATATACTACGTGACTGGGCAATATACTACGTGACTGGGCAATATACTACGTGGCTGGGCAATATACTACGTGGCTGGGCAATATACTACGTGGCTCTGTGCTGTATATTATATGGCTGTGCAATATACTACATGACTGGGCAATATACTACGTGACTGGGCAATATACTACGTGGCTGAGCAGTATACTACGTGACTGGGCAATATACTACGTGGCTGGGCAATATGGTACGTGGCTGGGCAATATGGTACGTGGCTGGGCAATATAGTACGTGGCTGGGCAATATTCTACGTGGCTGTGCAATATAGTACATGGCTGGGCAATATAGTACGTGGGCTGTGCAATATACTACGTGGCTGAGCAATATACTACGTGACTGGGCAATATACTACGTGGCTGGGCAATATGGTACGTGGCTGGGCAATATGGTACGTGGCTGGGCAATATAGTACGTGGCTGGCCAATATACTACGTGACTGAGCAATATAGTACATGGCTGGGCAATATAGTACGTGGCTGGGCAATATACTACGAGGACATGCATATTCTAGAACACCCGATGCATTAGAATCAGGCCACCATCTAGTTAATCATATTAGAGGACAACATGTAGGGGATTCAGGTGTCCTACATTTTGCAGGTTTGGAAAGGGTTACTCCACCACCGCAAGGGGGAGATTTACATAAATTACTCTGGAGAAGAGAAGCCAGCTGGATAATGAGTACATGGGCATCAGAAGCTGCAGGCTTCAATGATAAATTAGACATGTCTGATTTTTGTGAAAAGGTTTTTTGAAAGAAAGAAATTTTTTTTTTCTGTGAATTTCTATGAATAATTTATAAGCTCTGGTCCCTTGAGTTTTTGTGTATCGATCATGCTATTTTAAATGTGAAGTTGTATATATTTATTGCACTAGGTACTGTATGTTACAGGTATTTGTAAGGGAGTGAGGTGGAGGAGAGAGGAAAAAATGGGGAGGACCCTATTTGCCACAGGGTATTTGTTCTGCCTCGTCACTTCCCAGTACCAACAGGACCCGTAGAAGTGAAACGGCCGTCGTCTGATTTTTTTCTTCCGGTTCTACACCCCTCTGCTGAAGATCTTTTAAATCGTCACAATAAAGATTAGATGTTAGAAACGGTGAGTGCCACCCTTTTTTCTCTTCAGTATATGGATTTATGCAATTGCTTACAGGGTCTGGCACCCGTGAATCCAAAAGGGCGGTGCATTTGATGTGGTAATCACACACGGTGTATATTTGGGCTCAGGTGTTGCAGTGGTGTACGATTCTTTCCTCTATAGTATTGACTTGGTATGTGTTAGTACTTTTCAGTCAAAGCAACTGAACACATTGTTGGGTTCAACAAAATCACTTTGCAAACTCCTCATTCTACACTAAAACTTCTCTGAGAGCAAAATCCCAGGTGTGTCACATCAGAGATTTACTCATTGGTTATTGTCATTGTCTCCCAAACAAATTGAGGTAGATTAAAAGGCCAAATATGCTCTTCCTCTGTTGATACAATATGAAGTGCAAACTCTTGATTGTCTACAGTATTTTCAGGATCCTAGTCCATCGCTTTTCAGACGGAAGGCAACAGATGAACCAATTTTTGTAGATGGTTCCAGATTCTATTCAGATGGGCACCATTATTCAGGATATGCCATTTTTTATCTCAAAAGAGGACAGGTTGTGAAAAACAAACTGCCAAGTCATTTTTCAGCTCAAAGGGCAGAGCTAGAAGCGGTAAAAATGGTACTACAGCTGAACAAAGCTGATGATCAGTGTCCCATTGTAATCTACAGTGATAGCTCTTCACTGGTTCCCATTCCCTCAGCTTATTTAGTTCAAATTACCAATACTGACCTACAAAGCCATCAATAACCTGTCCCCTCCATATATCTCTGAACTAATCTCCCGGTATCTTCCCTTGCGTAATCTCTGGTCCTCCCAAGACCTCCTCTCCTCCACACTTATTCGCTCCTCACCCAACCGCCTCCAAGACTTCTCTGGAATATCCCCCATCCACTGGAATTCTTTGCCCCTACATGTCCGACTATCAACCACATTCGGATCCTTCAGACGGAACCTGAAAACCCACCTCTTCAGGAAAGCTTACAGCCTGCACTGACCCCGCTGCCTCAACACTACTGCAGCTACCGCCTCACCACTACAGGAGCTCCTGCAACCCTCGTCCTATTGTCTCAATCCCCACCATCCTGTAGAATGTAAGCCCACAAAGGCAGGGTCCTCGCCCCTCTGTATCAGTCTGTAATTGTTAGTTTCCTTACTGTAATTTGTATATAACCCCTTCTCATTTACAGCACCATGGAATCAATGGTGCTATATAAATAAATAATAACAATGAATAGCTCCTATGTTGTTAGATCATTGACAGATTACTTGCCAGTTTGGGAAAAAGAGGCTATGTAGATTCTTCTAATAAGACTTTTGTACATAGTGATATGCTGAAAACGAGTTTTGAGATAGCATAAAAAACCCTAATGGTTTCGCTATTGCAAAGTCCCTGCCCATAAAAAATCTGATGATGAATTATCTGTTGGAAATGCCACCACAGATATTTTAGCTAAAGAGGCAGCCCTGACAGGAGAAGAAGTGTTTGAACCTGAACCTCTAGAGGTTTCAGGATGTCAAGGAACAGAAACGATTATCCCTTCTTTCGTGGAAAAAACAAGAAGACACATCTCTTGTTGCTTACCGGGTTTATCCAAAACGTCCCTTTGTTTGTGAAAACAGGGTTTTGTGTCATGAGTTAAACAGGGAGTTGTGTCCTGTTGTTCTAAAACATCTGCAAGTTGAGTTCACAAGATATAATCATGAAAGTTTGGGTCATTTAGGCCAACAGAATTTGTTAGGCATTCTCAGAGAGAAATTTTACTGGGAGAAGATGGAAGAAACAGTACAAAGTATTGTTCAATCATATTTCATTTGTGCCCAAATTATTCCAAGACCAAAAGGAAAGAAACCGCCACTACTCTGAACCGCACCTGCAGATGGTCCACGGTCTATGTTACAAATCGACTACATTGGTCTGTTACCATCAGGTAAAAATGGTCTCGGGTATGTATTGGTTGTAGTAGTTGTTTTTTCTAGATGGATAGAAATTTTACCCGTCAGGAAAGATGATGCTTTGTCTACAGCTAGAGCATTAGTTAATCATGTCTTTTGTACTTGGGGGATCTTAAGAATGATCTCCTCTGATCGAGGAAGTCACTTTACAGAAAAAATCATGCAAGTATGTACTATTCTAGGGGTACAACAACAGTTCCATGTACCCTATCATCCACAGTCTGCTGGTATTGTGGAAAGGATGAATAGAACAATAAAATCCAGAATTACCAAGATGCTATTGAACAAAGGCAATACTTGAGTTGTTGCAGTACCTTTTGTACTGTTGAGTGTGAGAGGAACAACTTCTTCCACAACTCAATTTACTCCTTTTAAACTAATGACAGGAAGAAAAAATGCCATTGATTTTTCCACATGAACCATTTTTGTCCACACCTCAAAAAGATGCTGTTGCAAGGTCCAAATGGTTGTAATTGTTGCCGGAAAACTTGAAAACTATTCTTCCACATGTTGCATCAAGAATGCAGAGAATGGAGCCACCATATGAATCCAAATTCAAGAAAGGGGCTCTAGTGATGACTAAAACTTTCAGGAAGAGTGGACCATGGGAAAGTAACTGGGAAGGTCCCTTTGAGATAATCGAAACCATGGGACAAGGTATGATTCTTGTGCAACGAGCATCTAATGTGGTTAAAAATACCCGCAGACAACAAAGAGTGTGGGTACATGTTGATCAATGCAAATTGTATGTTGCAAAATAATGATACTGCATTTCTTTTAGGAAGAAATGGATTCCAATAAGAGCTGGAATATGAAATACCATGTCCTTGATGGAAGGGATTCAGCATCAATCCTTCAGAAGAAGACATTTCCCAGGAAAAGCTACAATCTGATGGGAATTAAATTTCTGCTTCTTTGTACTATTTCAACTGTGATCTATGCCGAAGATATTTTACATCATGGAACGAATACTAGTGAAATGAATGAACCTTTCAAAAGAACTCTACGTTCACAGAAACCAAGAGGATCTAGTCTACAAAACAGAAAAAGAAATACCAAACGATTCAGTAGATATTACCGGAAACATTTGCATGGGTTATGGTGTAAAATGCTGTATTGAGCTACACTTCATACATGACAGTGACATAATATTACATGCTACCACAGGACCTAAGACTGGGTTTATACAGTTACAAGGAGATTATATACACAATAATAAGACAGGCACATGGGAATGTAATCCTACAGATCTGTTATACTGGAATATAGAGGTAAGAGGTGAAGAAAAAGCTGTGTGCTCAGGTGATATTACAAACGATATGATCACAAAACGGAAAGATGTAAGATCCAAAACAGATATTTGGCTAACGACACAACTTTTTTGGAAAATTTTGGATCCTTCATTACTTTCTGAGCAAAAGAAGGGAGAAGCCAGCGCAGCCTAAGGTTAAGATGCAATACATAAAGTGCAAATGCACCTATTAATTTCTAACTGTATTTTCAAAATGAGACATTTAGAAAACAATTGATCAATTCTTTGAGCCACCCCGCCTCTTCACGGCAATCTCATATTGGGGCAGTCCTACACTACGATTTTTATATTCGCTGTGCCATAAAGGCCTCCTAAATGAACTAAAAGCAAGACCACATTAAAAGCATGCTGTACCTGGAGCATTACTGAGTCACCCCCATGGCGCCAGAGTAGGCAAGCGAGGATAAAGGTTGACCAGGTCCAGACAGACATTTCAGATCCAACCTCCACACTGCCCATCCAGAACCACAGATGAAGAGTGAGACAGGCTGAGGCACAGGTGCATAATTAAACAAAGCCTGAGGCAGGGCAGGGCTGCTATGTGTGTGTACAGCAGCCTATCAATCACAGAGACACAGAAAGAATGGCGCACATAACCAGGCGCGGCGCACGGCAACAGTGGTGGTCAGCCACTTACCAATAACAGAGCAAAAGAAGGGAGAAGCCAGCGCAGCCTAAGGTTAAGACGCAATACATAAAGTGCAAATGCACATATTAATTTCTAACTGTATTTTCAAAATGAGACATTTAGCAAACAATTGATCAATTCTTTGAGCCACCCCGCCTCTTCACGGCAATCTCATATTGGGGCAGTCCTACACTACGTTTTTTATATTCGCTGTGCCATAGAGGCCTCCTAAATGAACTAAAAGCAAGGCCACATTAAAAGCATGCTGTACCTGGAGCATTACTGAGTCACCCCCATGGCGCCAGAGTGGGCAAGCGAGGATAAAGGTTGACCAGGTCCAGACAGACATTTCAGATCCAACCTCCACACTGCCCATCCAGAACCACAGATAAAGAGTGAGACAGGCTGAGGCACAGGTGCATAATTAAACAAAGCCTCCTTGCCACATGTGTTTTTATTACAGCAGGTCCCATACCCCTCCACAGAGAGAGAGAATTTTAGTCTAAGAAGAGGTTTCACATGCACCCATTCAGATGGAGACGTTTATTCTCAGCGAGGAAAGGCAAGTGTAGGACCTGGTATAAGAGAGATGCCCTAATGTGGCTACCAGGTACACATAAAATTGGCCATTTTCATGCGCTAAACGCTCTCATTTTTCATATTTCTAGTGCAGTAATGCAGTTCAGTTTTCGTGTCTCATGTTTGCATGTTTTAGCGCTGCAGTGTGCTGCCTTTTTTACTTAACTATATACGAGTTGGCAACTTTAGGTTCAGCACCTGTTCACACCTAGTCTATGTTTGGATGTGACGGTCAGGTTTTTGAAATGTATTCTCTAGCCTTCTGATTGAGCACTCCCGCCTCCTAGCCACATGTGTTTTAATTACAGCAGGTCCCATACCCCTCCACAGAGAGAGAGAATTTTAGTCTAAGAAGAGGTTTCACATGCACCCATTCAGATGGAGACGTTTATTCTCAGCGAGGAAAGGCAAGTGTAGGACCTGGTATAAGAGAGATGCCCTAATGTGGCTACCAGGTACACATAAAATTGGCCATTTTTATGCACTAAACGCTCTCATTTTTCATATTTCTAGTGCAGTAATGCAGTTCAGTTTTCATGTCTCATGTTTGCATGTTTTAGCGCTGCAGTGTGCTGCCTTTTTTACTTAACTATATACGAGTTGGCAACTTTAGGTTCAGCACCTGTTCACACCTAGTCTATGTTTGGATGTGACGGTCAGGTTTTTGAAATGTATTCTCTAGCCTTCTGATTGAGCACTCCCGCCTCCTAGCCACATGTGTTTTAATTACAGCAGGTCCCATACCCCTCCACAGAGAGAGAGAATTTTAGTCTAAGAAGAGGTTTCACATGCACCCATTCAGATGGAGACGTTTATTCTCAGCGAGGAAAGGCAAGTGTAGGACCTGGTATAAGAGAGATGCCCTAATGTGGCTACCAGGTACACATAAAATTGGCCATTGGTACACTCTCATTTTTCATATTTCTAGTGCAGTAATGCAGTTCAGTTTTCGTGTCTCATGTTTGCATGTTTTAGCGCTGCAGTGTGCTGCCTTTTTTACTGAAGATTGGGTAAAAACATGGAACTTACAGAGAACCAGTACAAGTACAGGTATCTGTAGTTTTTACAGTAACAAATACTCTAGCTCCAGAAGTAAGGGTTACACCACAGGCAGTACATAGTCAAGAAAATATGTCTCCTTTATTATTAAAATGCAACACAAGGTTAGATTTACCTTCAGAATCTCTGTTGACGGACCAAAGATAGATTATTTTTGGGAAGTTTTTCAAATGGTACAATAAATGTTATTCACAGAGGTGAATCCGGTAATGTGAGTTGGTTGAATAAGAATTTTATTTTTTCTGTAGATAATCCACCTCCTTAGGATTATGGACTTTACCAATGTTGTGTATAAGTAAAAATAACTACAAACAATGTAAAGATGTGAATGTGAAGTGGATGGTCAGCAGTAGACAAGGTTTCAACCATCTACTCCTTTCCAAATCAATCAATTCCAATCTAAACCTTTATTACTAGATGGAGTGTTTATGACTATGATATGGACTTTTAACATGTCTAACTGGAAAATATGTTCTAGATATCCCCAGTGTCAATCACATCTCATTAACATGGAAATGGGAATAGAACAATGGTTGTCGGGAAGAGAAGAAACCCTGGTTCCTATACCTGTTTCTGGGAATTCCTGTTAGTCCAACACAATTGCTTTTTATCAATTACAGGACACGTATTTTGCATTTGATGGCACAAACACTAAACAATTAGACATTTCTTCATGCTAAAATGTTGTTTCTAAGGTAATGTGTCTACCTGGACAGGATAAAGTCATTATTCATGTTTCCATAATCATACCTCATGACCTGCCAGAGTGGAGAATGTACACACGATAAATGATTTGGTGACACCAGTAAGCGCTGACAAGATTTGTTTCCAAGTTATGTCAGAAAAAGAAGTTGTTTCTGCATTCTTTTCATCTTGTGTACAAGCCGAAAGTCTGACAATAGGTTTATATTTTATTGAGGAAAATGTGAAAACTCTCAAAAAAGGAAGGAAGTATAAATATTACATCAACAGGCACAAGAAATCTGAAAATCCTCCCGATACAGTTCAGTTTGTCACAAATAATTTTCCTTGGGATATGTGGACAAATGAGATAAAGAAAGACAAGGGTTTGTTAAAGGGAACCGGTCACCCCCAAAATCGAAGGTGAGCTAAGGCCACTGGCATCAGGGGCTTATCTACAGCATTATGTAATGCTGTAGATAAGCCCCCGATTTATCCTGAAAGATAAAAAGAGGTTATATTATACTCACCCAGGGGCGGTCCCGCTGCGGTCCGGTCTGATGGGCGTCACGGTCCTTTCCTCCCATCTTCTTACGATGATATCCTCTTCTTGTCTTCACGCTGCGGCTCTGGCGCAGGCGTACTTTGTCTGCCCTGTTGAGGGCAGAGCAAAATACTGCAGTGCGCAGGCGCCGGGAAATGTCAGAGAGTCCTGGGTCCTGGGCGCTGCAGTACTTTGCTCTGCCCTCAACAGGGAAGACAAAGTACGCCTGCGCCGGAGCCGCAGCGTGAAGACAAGATGACGTCATCGTAAGAAGATTGGAGGCCCCGGACCGTGACGCCCATCAGATCGGACCGCCCGCCCAGGTGAGTATAATCTAACCTCTTTTTCTCATCTTTCAGGATACAAAGGAGGCTTGTCTACAGCATTGAAGAATGCTGTAGATAAGCCCCTGATGCCGGTGGGCTCAGCTCACCTTCGATTTTGGGGGTGACAGGTTCCCTTTAAATGTGTTAACAAATCAATTAAAAGAAGCTGAAACTGTATTCAGACATGAGCAAGGGAATTTAAATGATATTGAACATGAATAGACGAGTATGTCAGGCTCATCTTGGTGGAGAAATTTAGGAAAATCACTAACTAGTTGGTCACAGTCTTTAGCGAAAATGGCAGCAGGAAATGTATTATCTGATCTGATTGTTATTATATTTATTGTAGTTTTGCTGTGTGTAATGTATCAAATAGTTATGTGTAAAATTAAGACAATTTATAAAAAGATAAAGACAGAAATGAAAAGAGATAATATTTTAAGAGAGATGATAAAACGGAAAAATATAACTTCTGATTTAATTTTTACATAATTTTCAAAGCTCAGATGTCATTCAACATAGGTGTTGATACAAAGTTTTCAGAATAAAGAATGAATGTGATATGAATGGTGAGAGAATGAGTTTAGGATTGATTTATAATATTTCTCAAATCATAATTAGGGGAATGCAAAATATCCATTTCAATAATGAAAAATATAGATTACTTAACATATGCAGTTAAGTCTAACTCTGGTTAGTGGGCGACTGAGTTGTTCTGAGGACTTTGGCCGATACAGCTGTTCTCTGTCAGAACTATAGGGCTTTTGTCAGAACTGTCAATATGTGTCTATTTGGAGATAGTAAATGGTTCCCAAAGGTCATAGGCTATAGGCTTAAGTATTTCAAAATGAGGTGATGTGCAAATAATTAAAAATCATATTCCATAAGTTACTAGTGTTCTTCTAATATGGTAGAGGGTATGAATATAGCGGCAAATCGCCATATGTGGTTATGAGACAGGAAAAGAGCAACCAATGTAAGTCTATGGGTCAAAATAGTACATAAGCCGACCTAACCCTTGTTCAGACAGATCTCTCATACCTTGAGAACCTCCAACCCAGACCACAACAACCTCAAGACCATATGTAAGAACCAATGAATGCTTGTTTTCTCTTCTAAAATCTAATACATATTTTTGGGTGCTATGAACTTACTTTTCTTCATTTTTCTAATCAATTTTTTTGAAAAAACTTTAAACAAAATTTGTTTTATCCACACAATTCAATATTGTTTTCATTTCTATCCTCACTGTGCTCTTAGAAAAAATAAAAATTTCTTACTTTTTAACTAACAGGTGCCTTTAAGAAGATCTATCAATGGCGCGGCTGCTATAGCGAAACTCAGAATGAAAAGCAGATAGTACCCACAATTCCAAGAAACGCCCTCACTTGCTTCTTGGAAAGTGGTTGCAGCCACTCTTGAATCGCCTTGATCTTGTTTATTTGTAGCTTAATTTCGCCCCTCCAAACGACATAGCCTAGGTACGTGGCATATTTTTTCGGAATTATGGTGAACCCCGCATTTCTTAAAGCATCCATAACTTTCTGCACCTTTGACAGATGACTAGCCCAGTCAGGGCTAAAGACCACAATGTCATCGAGGTACGCTGCGGCATACTTCTTATGCAGAGTCAGGATCTGATCCATCGCCCTCTGGAAGGTTACCGTGGCCCCCTGCAGGCTGAAGGACATTCTGGTGTATTGAAAACACCCATCAGGCATCGAGAAGGCCATCTTCTCCTTGACACTATGGGACATGGGGATTTACCAATATCCCTTCGTCAGGTCTAGGTCTGTAATGTACCTTGTGGGACCAAGTCTCCCAATGAGCTCGTCCACACAAGGCATCGGGTATGCATCAAATCTTTAGACTTCATTCAGCTTGCGGTAGTTGTTGCAGAACCGCCACTCGCCATCAGGCTTTGGCACAAGGACGACAGGACTCGATCACCCAATTTTCGACTCCTCTATCTCCCTGAGATCTAGCATCCTCTTCATCTCATTTGAAATCACCTCCTGACGTACTTCCAGAATTCTATAGGGCTTGAGGCTCACCCTGACATGCGGTTCTGTTAGCATGTCATGCTCTACCACCTGAGTATGCCCTGACAGCTCCGAGAACAGGTCATGGTTCTGCTGCAACAGCTCCCGACACCGTTGCCTCTGGGCGGGTGTAAGAGTCTCCGCAACAGTGACATCCTCCACTGTGGCTTTGTGACTGGCTCCCAGGCAAGGGACGTCCAGCGATTCTCGGTCTCGCCAAGGTTTCAGCAAGTTCACATGATAAGACTTGGTGCGGCTTCCTTCGGCCCAGCTGTGTACCTTGTAATTAACTTCACCCAGTTTTTCCACCACCTCATATGGGCCTTTCCACTTAGCTAGGAACTTGATCTCCGCCATACAGATAAGGACTATTATTATTTTATTATTATTATACATTTTTATAGCGCCATTTATTCCATGGCGCTTTACATGTGAAAGCACTAGCATGGGGTTCCCGGGCTGGAACTGCCTCAGTCTCGCTGATTGGTCATAGACCCTTGCCTGTGCCTGGAGAAGATCCTACTTCATGATAGTCATTACTTTCACCATTTACTCCTGCAGCTGCGGAACATAGAATAATATTTAGAAGGAAAAAGACGCAAGATGATAATACACAGATAGGAATAATAGAATGAAAAAAGCTCAGCTCCATACACACACGGCTCCGCTCCATACACACACGGCTCCGCTCCATACACCTCATACACACAGCTCTGCTCAGTACATGTCGTAGACACACAACTTCGCTCCGTACAAACATGGCTCTTGTCCATACACAAACAACTCTGCTCTGTACATACTGTACACGCACGGCTCAGCACCGTACACCCTGTACACACGCAGCTCCACTAAACACACCCTGTACACAGGCGGCTTCACTCCATATATCACACATGGCTCTGCTCCGTACACCTCATACACACATGGCTCCACTCTGTACACCTCGTACACACATGGCTCCGCTCCGTACACCTCGTACACACATGGCTCCGCTCTGTACACCACGTACACACATGGCTCCGCTCCGTACACCTCGTACATACATGGCTCCACTCCGTACACCTCGTACACACGGCTCTGCTCCGTACACCTCGTACACACATGGCTCCGCTCTGTACACCACGTACACACATGGCTCCGCTCCGTACACCTCGTACACACATGGCTCCGCTCTGTACACCACGTACACACATGGCTCCACTCTGTACACCTCGTACACACATGGCTCCGCTCTGTACACCTCGTACACACATGGCTCCGCTCTGTACACCTCGTACACACATGGCTCCACTCTGTACACCTCGTACACACATGGCTCCGCTCTGTACACCTCGTACACACATGGCTCCGCTCCGTACACCTCGTACACACATGGCTCCGCTCTGTACACCACGTACACACATGGCTCCGCTCCGTACACCTCGTACATACATGGCTCCACTCCGTACACCTCGTACACACATGGCTCCGCTCTGTACACCACGTACACACATGGCTCCGCTCTGTACACCTCGTACACACATGGCTCCGCTCTGTACACCTCGTACACACATGGCTCCGCTCTGTACACCACGTACACACGGCTCTGCTCCGTACACACATGGCTCCGCTCCGTACACCTCGTACACACATGGCTCCGCTCCGTACACACATGGCTCCGCTCTGTACACCTCGTACCCACACGGCTCCGCTCCGTACACCTCGTACACACATGGCTCTGCTCCGTACACCTCATACACACAGCTCTGCTCAGTACATGTCGTAGACACACAACTTCGCTCCGTACAAACATGGCTCTTGTCCATACACAAACAACTCTGCTCTGTACATACTGTACACGCACGGCTCAGCACCGTACACACGCAGCTCCACTCAACACACCCTGTACACAGGCGGCTTCACTCCATATATCACACATGGCTCTGCTCCGTACACCTCGTACACACATGGCTCCACTCTGTACACCTCGTACACACATGGCTCCGCTCCGTACACCTCGTACACACATGGCTCCGCTCTGTACACCACGTACACACATGGCTCCGCTCCGTACACCACGTACACACATGGCTCCGCTCCGTACACCTCGTACATACATGGCTCCACTCCGTACACCTCGTACACACGGCTCTGCTCCGTACACCTCGTACACACATGGCTCCGCTCTGTACACCACGTACACACATGGCTCCGCTCCGTACACCTCGTACACACATGGCTCCGCTCTGTACACCTCGTACACACATGGCTCCGCTCTGTACACCACGTACACACATGGCTCTGCTCCGTACACACATGGCTCCGCTCCGTACACCTCGTACACACATGGCTCCGCTCCGTACACACATGGCTCCGCTCTGTACACCTCGTACCCACACGGCTCCGCTCCGTACACCTCGTACACACACGGCTCCGCTCCGTACACCTCGTACACACATGGCTCTGCTCCGTACACCTCATACACACAGCTCTGCTCAGTACATGTCGTAGACACACAACTTCGCTCCGTACAAACATGGCTCTTGTCCATACACAAACAACTCTGCTCTGTACATACTGTACACGCACGGCTCAGCACCGTACACACGCAGCTCCACTCAACACACCCTGTACACAGGCGGCTTCACTCCATATATCACACATGGCTCTGCTCCGTACACCTCGTACACACATGGCTCCGCTCTGTACACCTCGTACACACATGGCTCCGCTCCGTACACCTCGTATACACATGGCTCCGCTCTGTACACCACGTACACACATGGCTCCGCTCCGTACACCTCGTACACACGGCTCTGCTCCGTACACTTCGTACACACATGGCTCCGCTCTGTACGCCTCGTACACACATGGCTCCGCTCTGTACGCCTCGTACACACATGGTCCGCTCTGTACGCCTCGTACACACATGGTCCGCTCTGTACGCCTCGTACACACATGGTCCGCTCTGTACGCCTCGTACACACATGGTCCGCTCTGTACGCCTCGTACACACACGGCTCCGCTCTGTACGCCTCGTACACACACGGCTCCGCTCCGTACGCCTCGTACACACACGGCTCCGCTCCGTACGCCTCGTACACACACGGCTCCGCTCCGTACGCCTCGTACACACACGGCTCCGCTCCGTACGCCTCGTACACACACGGCTCCGCTCCGTACGCCTCGTACACACACGGCTCCGCTCCGTACGCCTCGTACACACACGGCTCCGCTCCGTACGCCTCGTACACACACGGCTCCGCTCCGTACACCTCGTACACACACGGCTCCGCTCTGTACGCCTTGTACACACATGGCTCCGCTCTGTACACCTCGTACACACACGGCTCTGCTCCGTACACCTCGTACACATGTGGCTCCGCTTCATTCACCTCGTACACACACGGCTCCGCTCTGTACACCTCGTACACACACGTCTCTGCTCTGTACACCTCGTACACACACGGCTCTGCTCCGTACACCTCATACACACACGGCTCAGCTACATCCACACTGTAAACCCCTCCTGACCTCACACATAAACTTCCCCTCATCCAGCACCATGACAACCAGCACAGCACAGTCCTGCCTACACTGAGGCCCCTGATCATGTGACCCCTGACTCCTCCCCTCTTGTGACCTCATCACAGGTCCTGTGCGCACAGAACTGCCATATATGTGGTGTGCGGCTCTGCAGGTGAAGGTATGTGGAGATTCCCCATTATTGGCGCATTAATATTAGAAATATATTGCTTGGTCTTCCAGACCTTATCTTGACCTCCACTGTTCCTGGTAACTGCTATTTCTTAATTACATTCCAACCTGAGGAAAGGGCAACTTGTAAACACTTTGTTATCTTCTTCTATCCTCCTCCTGCTTTGTGGCCTCCACCATTGTCAGAGCTCGGCAGCTGCTTAGAACCCATGGCTGCTGTTTTTTGGCACAAGGTTGGAGGAGGCCGGGTTTTTATAAAGCTGGGAAATTTGCATCACCTGACCTTTCCTAACAATGATAGCGAACAAGCGATAACCCTAACAGGTTAATTAAGGTGTGAAACCTGGGTCAAAGTTATCTGAGCGCACACATCTCCAAGCGTTGCCCAAACATTTTCATCACCGTCTTTTCCTATTTGTACTTTTTAAAATGTAAAAAATGCAAATATAATATATATACCTAAAATACAAAGGAAATGTGTCATCTTTAACTTTAGGCCTTTTAGACATCATTTAACCTTTAATTTGCTTAACTGTTCACAATAACAGCAAAAATATCTTTTACAATTGGGATAATTTTCAGTTTAGCACTTAGCAGCACATCTGCACTTTTATTATTTCCCTTTTTGCACAGTAACATTGCATACACTAGTCCCATATTTTCATTTTTGTTTTTAAAATATTTTTATTAGGTTTTGCATTAAAAACTGAGATTAGGGAAATGAGGGAGGGGAAGGGAAGGGTTAACAGTGGACAGTGGAAGGGATCAATAAAATTAGAGAACCCTAATAACAGTCTCAAACAAATATTTGTTTGCAATTTGAAGAATGTTGTACGTAGATGTCATACTTAAATGTATATAATTTTGAGGAAAGAGGCACAAAATGGCAATTTTAACCCCTTCATGACCTTGGGATTTTCCATTTTTCCGTGTTCGTTTTTCGCTCCCCTCCTTCCCAGAGCCATAACTTTTTTATTTTTCCGTCAATTTGGCCATGTGAGGGCTTATTTTTTGCGGGACGAGTTGTACTTTTGAACGACATCATTGGTTTTAGCATGTCGTGTACTAGAAAATGGGAAAAAAATTCCAAGTGCAGTGAAATTGCAAAAAAAGTGCAATCCCACACTGGTTTTTTGTTTCGCTTTTTTGCTAGGTTCACTAAATGCTAAAACTAATCTGCCATTATGATTCTCCAGGTCAGTACGAGTTCATAGACACTTAACATGTCTAGGTTATTTTTTACCTAAGTGGTGAAAAAAAATTCCAAATTTTGCTAAAAAAAATAAAATAAATAAAATTGCGCCATTTTCCGATACTCGTAGCGTCTCCATTTTTCATGATCTGGGGTCAGTTGAGGGCTTATTTTTTGCGTGCCGAGCTGGCGTTTTTAATGATTCCAATTCGGTGCAGATGCGTTCATTTGATCACCCGTTATTGCATTTTAATGCAATGTCGTGGCGACCAAAAAAACGTAATTCTGGCGTTTCGATTTTTTTCTCATTACGCTGTTTAGCGATCAGGTTAATGCTTTTTTTTTATTGATAGATCGGGCGATTATGAACGCGGCGATACCAAATATGTGTAGGTTTGATTTTTTTTTTTATTGATTTATTTTGATTGGGGCGAAAGGGGGGTGATTTAAACTTTTATATATTTTTTATTTTTTTCACATTTTTTTTAACTTTTTTTTTTAACTTTTGCCATGCTTCAATAGCCTCCATGGGAGGCTAGAAGCAGGCACAGCACGATCGCCTCTGCTACATAGCAGCGATCTGCTGTTCGCTGCTACGTAGCAGAAAATCAGGTGTGCTGTGAGTGCCGACCACAGGGTGGCGCTCACAGCTACCGGCGATAAGTAACCATAGAGGTCTCAAGGACCTCTATGGTTACAATGGAGAATCATCGCCGACCTCCGATCATGTGATGGGGGTCGGCGATGCGCTCATATCCGGCAGCTGACATGTCCCGGCTTTGATGCGGGCTCACCGCGGAGCACTGCATCAAAGCAGGGGAGCTGACCTCAGACGTACTATCCCGTCCGAGTTCAGTAAGGGGTTAAACCTTATATTTGCTGTTCCAGATCTTCCATTTCTTAGAATATTTGTAAACACTGCTATTGTTAGCCGCAAATCTCCATTCCAGAGCGCTATGTTGGTGAATTTTGTCCAAAATATCTGAGGATTTGGATGTTTCGGGGTTTTTCCACCAGAATGCCAATGCATTTCTGACAACTAAGAGGATCTGTATGATGACATTTCTAACCGAGGGGTCAAATTGCTCCATGTCAAGGGAAAGAAGCTCCCTTTGAGGGGTGATGACAAAGTTTTCAGAAAAGGAGTTACCGTATATACTTGAGTATAAGACGACCCGAGTATAACCCGAGACCCCTAATTTTGCAACAAAAAACTGGGAAAACTTATTGACTCGAGTATAAGCCTAGGGTGGAAAATGCAGCAGCTACCGGTAAATGTCAAAAATAAAAATAGATACCAACAAAAGTAAAATTAATTGAGACAGCAGTAGGTTAAGTGTTTTTGAATATCCATATTGAATCAAGAGCCCCATATAATGCTCCATACTGTTCATTATGGCCCCATAAGATGCTCCATACAAAATAGGCCCCATATAATGCTCCATACAGTTCATTATGGCCCCATAAGATGCTCCATATACAAATATGCCCCATATTATGCTCCATGCAGTTCTTTATGGCCCCATAGATGCTCCATATAATGCTCCATGCAGTTCTTTATGGCCCCATAGATGCCCCATATAATGCTCCATGTAGTTATGGCCCCATAGATGCCCCATATAATGCTCCATGCAGTTCTTTATGGCCCCATAGATGCCCCATATAATGCTCCATGTAGTTATGGCCCCATAGATGCCCCATATAATGCTCCATGTAGTTATGGCCCCATAGATGCCCCATATAATGCTCCATGCAGTCCTTTATGGCCCCATAGCTGCTCCATATAATGCTCCATGCAGTTCTTTATGGCCCCATGTAATGCTCCATATAATGCTCCATGCAGTTCTTTATGGCCCCATAGATGCCCCATATAATGCTCCATGCAGTTCTTTATGGCCCCATAGATGCCCCATATAATGCTCCATGCAGTTGTGTCCCCATAGATGCCCCATATAATGCTCCATGCAGTTCTTTATGGCCCATAGATACCCCATATAATGCTCCATGCAGTTATATCCCCATAGATGCCCCATATAATGCTCCATGCAGTTATGTCCCTATAGATGCTCCATATAATGCTCCATGCAGTTCTTTATGGCCCCATAGATGCCCCATATAATGCTCCATGCAGTTCTTTATGGCCCCATACATGCCCCATATAATGCTCCATGCAGTTTTTATGGCCCCATAGATGCTCCATATAATGCTCCATGCAGTTCTTTATGGCTCCATAGATCCCCATATAATGCTCCATGCAGTTCTTTATGGCCCCATAGATGCCCCATATAATGCTCCATGCAGTTCTTTATGACCCCATAGATGCCCCATATAATGCTCCATGCAGTTATGGCCCCATAGATGCCCCCATATAATGCTTCATGCAGTTCTTTACGGCCCCATGTAGTGCTCCATATAATGCTCCATGCAGTTCATTATGGCCCCATAGATGCCCCATATAATGCTCCATGCAGTTCTTTATGGCCCCATAGATGCCCCATATAATGCTCCATGCAGTTCTTTATGGCCCCATAGATGCCCCATATAATGCTCCATGCAGTTCTTTATGGCCCCATAGATGCTCCATATAATGTTACATGCAGTTCTATATGGCCCCATGTAATGCTCCATATAATGCTCCATGCAGTTCATTATGGCTCCATATAATGCCCCATGCAGTTCTTTATGGCCCCATAGATGCCCCATATAATGCTCCATGCAGTTATGTCCCCATAGTTTCCCCATATAATGCTCCATGCAGTTCTTTATGGCCCCATAGATACCCCATATAATGCTCCATGCAGTTATAGTCCCATAGATGCCCCATATAATGCTCCATGCAGTTCTTTATGGCCCCATAGACACTCCATATAGCATTGTGCCACATGTAATGCTCTCGTCGCTGCCCGCTGCTCCTCAGCATCTCCTCTAACCGCACTGACTGTTCAGGCAGAGGGCGGCGCGCACACTAATACGTCATCGCGCCCTCTGACCTGAACAGTCACTGCAGAGGACGCGGAAGACGAGGTGGCGGTGGAACGCGGAAAGGTGAATATAACATACTCACCTGCTCCCTGCGCTCCTGGCGCGGTCCCTGCATGTCACACGTCTCCGGGAGCAGCAGCTTCTTCCTGTAGTGAGCGGTCACGTGGCACCGCTCATTACAGTAATGAATATGCGTCTCCACCCCTATGGGAGTGGAGTCCATATTCATAACTTTAATGAGCGGTACCAGTGATCGCTGTACAGGGGAAGAAGCTGCCGCACAAGACCGTGGGACATGCAGGGACCGCATCAGGGGCGCTGGGAGCAGGTGAGTATTTGACAGGCGTCGCTCCCCCTCACCCGCCGACCCCCCCGCCTTCCAATACTCGAGTTTAAGCCGAGATTTTCAGCCCAAATTTTTGGGCTGAAAGTGCCCCTCTCGGCTTATACTCGAGTCAAGGTGGGTGGCAGGGTCGGCGGGTGAGGGGGTGAGGGCGCTGAGGCATACTTACCTGCTTCCAGCGATCCTGGCGCTCCCCCTGCCGTCCCACGGTGTTCTGTGCTGCAGTTCTTCCCCTCTTCAGCGGTCACGTGGGACCGCTCATTAGAGAAATGAATAAGCGGCTCCACCTCCCATAGGGGTGGAGCCGCGTATTCATTTCTCTATTCAGCGGTGCCGGTGACCGCTGATAGAGGAAGAAGCTGCGGCACCGAAGACAGCTGTCCGGGGGAAGGAGCCGGACGCCGGGAGCAGGTAAGTATGTAATATTCACCTGTCCACGTTCCAGCCGCCGGGCGCCGCTCCATCTTCCCAGCGTCTCTCCGCTCTGACTGTGCAGGTCAGAGGGCGCGATGACGCATATAGTGTGCGCGGCGCCCTCTGCCTGATCAGTCAGAGCGGGGAGACGCCGGGACTGGACGCCGGAACGAGACGCCGGGAGCTGCAAGCAAGAGAGGTGAGTATGGCATTTTTTTTTTATTGCAGCAGCAGCAGCAGCGGCACAGATTTATGTGGAGCATCTATGGAGCTATATGAATGGTGCAGAGCACTGTATGGGGCAATATGAACGGTGCAGATCACTGTATGGGGCAATATGAACGGTGCAGAGCACTGTATGGGGCAATATGAACGGTGCAGAGCACTGTATGGGGCAATATGAACGGTGCAGAGCACTGTATGGGGCTATATGAACGGTGCAGAGCACTGTATGGGGCAATATGAACGGTGCAGAGCACTGTATGGGGCAATATGAACGGTGCAGAGCACTGTATGGGGCAATATGAACGGTGCAGAGCACTGTATGGGGCAATATGAACGGTGCAGAGCACTGTATGGGGCAATATGAACGGTGCAGAGCACTGTATGGGCACAGCTATGGGGAAATAATGAACGGTGCAGAGCACTATATGGCACAGCAATGGGGCAATATGAACGGTGCAGCGCACTATATGGCACAGCTATGGGGAAATAATGAACGGTGCAGGGCACTATATGGCACAGCTATGGGGAAATATGAACGGTGCAGAGCACTATATGGCACAGCTATGGAGAAATATGAACGGTGCAGAGCAATATATGGCACAGCTATGGGGCAATAATGAACGGTGCAGAGCACTATATGGCACAGCTATGGGGAAATAATGATCTATTTTTATTTTTGAAATTCACCGGTAAATGCTGCATTTCCACCCTAGGCTTATACTCGAGTCAATATGTTTTCCCATTTTTTTGTGGCAAAATTAGGGGGGTCGGCTTATACTCGGGTCGGCTTATTCTCGAGTATATACGGTATATACGGTAATATGGCGCGATACCTCGAACCAGAGATTTTTTATTATCGGACAACCCAAAAATAAGTGAAAGAGATTACCCTGTTGTCCGCAGTCTCTCCAACATAAGGGAGAGTTCCTGGTTTATATGTGACAATCTGATGGGCGTTAGATACCTTCTTGTCATTATTTTAAAGTAGGACTCCTGGAACGCCATTGATATGTTTGACTCGTATGTGTTTTTTATAGCGCTGTCCCATTGTTCAGTTCGCAAGTCTGTACCAAGGCCGAACTTCCACCTCTTCATATATATGTTTTTAGAGGTAACATTGTCCTTGATAAAGTACAGTGCCTTCCAAAAGTGTTCGGCCTCCTGGAACTTTTCGACCTTTTCCCACACATCATGCTTCAAACATAAAGATACCAAATGTAAATTTTTGGTGAAGAATCAACAACAAGTGGAACACAATTGTGAAGTTGAACGAAATTTATTGGTTATTTTAAATTTTTGTGGAAATTCAAAAACTGAAAAGTGGGGCGTGCAATATTATTCTGCCCCTTTAACTTAATACTTTGTTGCGCCACCTTTTGCTGCGATTACAGCTGCAAGTCGCTTGGGGTATGTCTCTATCAGTTTTGTACATCGAGAAACTGAAATTCTTGCCCATTCTTCCTTGGCAAACAGCTCGAACTTAGTGAGGTTTGATGGAGATCGTTTGTGAACAGCTGTTTTCAGCTCTTTCCACAGATTGTCGATTGGATTGAGGTCTGGACTTTGACTTGGCCATTCTAACACCTGGATACGTTTATTTGTGAACCATTCCATTGAAGATTTTGCTTTATGTTTGGGATCATTGTCTTGTTGGAAGACAAATCTCTGTCCCAGTCTCAGGTCTTTTCCAGATTCCAACAGGTTTTCTTCAAGAATGGTCCTGTATTTGGCTCCATCCATCTTCCCATCAATTTTAACCATCTTCCCTGTCCCTGCTGAAGAAAAGCAGGCCCAAACCATGATGCTGCCACCACCATGTTTGACAGTGGGGATGGTGTGTTCAGGGTGATGAGATGTGTTGCCTTTACGCCAAACATATCATTTGGCATTGTTGCCAAAAAGTTCAATTTTGGTTTCATCTGACCAGATCACCTTCTTCCACATGTTTGGTGTGTCTCCCAGGTGGCTTGTTGAAAACTTTAAATGACACTTTTTATGGATATCTTTGAGAAATGGCTTTCTTCTTGCCACTCTTCCATAAAGGCCAGATTTGTGCAGTGTACGACTGAATGTTGTCCTATGGACAGACTGTCCCACCTCAGATGTAGATCTCTGCAGTTCATCCAGAGTGATCATGGGCCTCTTGGTTGCATCTCTGATTATTCTTCTCCTTGTTTGAGATGAAAGTTAGAGGGACGGCCGGGTCTTGGTATATTTGCAGTGGTATGATACTCCTTTCATTTCAATATGATCGCTTGCACAGTGCTCCTTGGGATGTTTAAAGTTTTGGAAATTATTTTGTATCCAAATCCGGCTTTAAACTTCTCCATAACAGTATCACAGACCTGCCTGTTGTGTTCCTTGGTCTTCATGATGCTCTCTGTGCTTCAAACAGAACACTGAGACTATCACAGAGCAGGTGCTTTTATACGGAGACTTGATTACACACAGGTGGATTATATTTATCATGATTAGGCATTTAGGACAACATTGGATCATTCAGAGATCCACAATGAACTTCTGGAGTGAGTTGATGCACTGAAAGTAAAGGGGCCGAATAATATTGCACTTCCCACTTTTCAGTTTTTGAATTTCCACAAAAATTTAAAATAACTACCGGTAATACATTTCGTTCAACTTCACAATGGTGTTCCACTTGTTGATTCGACCCGAGCAACGAGCCCAATGTAAGTCTATGGGAGACCCAAGTATTTTTACCGCGATTCCCCCCGGGGGTCCTTTAAGGTCTAAAAACATCTGAAAATGATGGAAACACTGCTCAAATGACACAGGGACATCATGGGGATGGCCCCTGAAAGCATTCCTGACTCCTAGTTCACAGCTTTAAACATTTTTTTCTGAGATTCATGCCATTTTTCCCGGTGCCACAAAAAACACGGTAAAACAAAACCAAAATGGATTTTGCTGGGAAATATGTTAAGGCACATCCTTTGCAGGTTAATGACTTGCCTGTAAGGCCAAATAATTAACCCCAGACCGAAAATTTCCTCCCCTACTTGGGCTTAGTTCAGATGCAGAGTTTTTGAAGAGTTTTTCAACTTTAACATTGCTTTCAACCACTACAAATACATTCACTAGAAAATGTCATTGTCACATTTAACAACCCTAGCTGGCCATGTGGTGTGTGACACATAAGCAGACCCATCTTGTTTCATTTATGAAGGAGGGACTCTTAGGCTGTGTGCACACGTTTAGGAATTTTCGTGTTTTTTTCGTGTTTTTTTCGCTATAAAAACGAGATAAAACCGTGGAAAAAAAAACGCATACATTAAGCATCCTATTATTAGAATGCATTCCACATTTTTTGTGCACATGCTTTTTTTCCGCAGCGGAATCACATTCCGGAAAAAAACGCAGCATGTTCATTCCTTGTGCGGAATCGTGGGGATTCCACATACATAGGAATGCATTGATCCGCTTACTTTCCGCATGTGGCTATGCCCACCATGTGGGAAGTAAGCAGATCATGTGCGGTTGGTACCCAGGGTGGAGGACAGGAGACTCTCCTCCAGGCCCTAGGTACCATATAATTGCTAAAAAAAAATAATTAAAATAAAAAATAATGACATTCTCACCTTCCAGCGTCCCCCTGCAGGCTTCCTGCTCCTCGCGACGCTCCGGTCCCAGTAATGCATTGCGAAAATGACCTGTGATGACGTACGATCTCGCGAAACCGCTACATCACCTGGGGTCATGCCGCAAAGCATTACTGGGACTGGAGCATCGCAAGGAGCGGGATAGGCTGTCGGGGACGCCAGAAGGTGAGAATATCACGATGTATTATTTTTTAAATTATTTTTAACATTAGATCTTTTTACTATTGATGCTGCATAGGCAGTAAAAAGTTGGTCACACTTGTCAAACACTATGTTTAACAAGTGTGACCAACCAGTCAATCACTTTTCCAAGCGATGCTACAGATCGCTTGGAAAACGTTAGCATTCTGCCAGCTAATTACGCTTGGAAAACGCTAGTGTTTAGCGGGAAAATGCATGCCAATTCCGCATGCGATATATCCGCGTCAGGAGTTGCGAAATTTCCGCGGCAATACTGCAACGTGTGCACTTAGCCTTAAAGTCACAGGGCCTATTTTTACTGGTGCATCAGGCAGCATTAATCTGCTTAAAGGGCCATTATTAAACAGTGGGTCTCGATACGATACGATACGATACACTTTATTGATCCCGCGGGAAATTATGGTATCACAGCAGCACAACTTAAATCATAAAAATCATAAAGGAATTACATAGTTGACATGACAGTTTGTTGACAGAAGAACATTATACATTAGAATAGGACATACACAACGAGTGAACTGAAATGTAGAGAAATAAGTAGACATTCACCTTGGTGGTTTAACCCTAATGTTATTATTGTACATTCCCATGGCAGTTGGCACAAACGATTTCCTATATTTTTCCTTCTTACACCTCAGAAATATTAGCCGGTTGCCGAAGGTGCTCTTCTGTCTCATGAATAGCTCATATAGTGGATGTGCATTATTGTTCATAATTGCCATACACTTTTTCAGAGTTCTTCTCTCCACTACCTCCCCAAAAGAGTCCAGATTGCAGCCCACAGCAGAACTTGCCTTCTTAATAATCTTATTCAGCTTATTAGCATCAGAGGCCCGCACACTACTACCCCAGCATGTGATTGCAAAAAAGATGGCACTTGCCACTACAGATTGGTAGAACATTTCTAACATTTTGCTGCACACATTAAAAGACCTCAGTTTCCTTAGGAAATACAGTCTGCTCATCCCCTTCTTGTAGACAAACTCTGAGTGGCATCTCCAGTCCAGTTTGCTATCCAAATGGACCCCCAAATATTTGTAACTCTCCACCTGCTCGACCTCCTGACCAGCAATAGTGATCGGTAAGCATTCCAACTTAATCCTGCTATAGTTGGCCACCAACTCCTTAGTTTTCTTAACATTTAGTTGCAGATAGTTACCATTGCACCAATCCACGAAATTCGACACCACACTTCTGTATTCCTCATCCCCCTGATCTCCCCTAATGCATCCCACAACTACGGAGTCATCCGAAAATTTTTGAAGGTGGCAAAGTTCAGATTTATACTGAAAGTCTGAAGTATACAGTGTGAATAGAAAGGGCGCAAGCACCGTTCCCTGGGGGGCACCTACACTGCTCAATAATCTGCTTGACACCACTGCTCCCATCTGTACAAACTGTGGCCGATCTGATAGGTAGTCAGTTATCCAATTTCTCATCCCCACCTCCACCTTCATATCAGTCATCTTTTTGTGTAGTAAAAGTGGCTGCAGGGAATTAAATGCACTCGAGAAATCGAAGTCTCCTAAACTGTTGTAGCCTATACTGTGAGTGGATGGGCTGCCAAGAATTACAACGCACCACAATACCCCTGTCATAAGATGTCCAGGAGGGCTACCAATTCATATGCACCCCAATAAGCATTTGAACCCACATACTGGATGGGACCATGCAAATTGACTTCACAATATTCATTTTGTACATCCGTACTCCTTTTCTTTACACTTTGGCAGGAAGGTCAGCCCTGCTGCATAGTCAGTCTTATGCACCCCATTATGCCTTGAAACCCACATACTGGATGGGCCCATGAAAATCCACTTCACAATATTCATTTTGTTCTCCCGTACTCCTTTGTTTTACACATTGGCAGCAAGGCCAGCCCTGCTGCATAGTCAGTCATATGCACCCCATTATGCCTTGGAACCCACATACTGGATGGGCCCATGAAAATCCACTTCACAATATTCATTTTGTACTCTGTACTCCTTTGCTTTACACATTGGCAGCAAGGCCAGCCCTGCTGCATAGTCATATGCACCCAATTATGCCTTGGAACCCACATACTGGATTGGCCCATGAAAATCCACTTCACAATATTCGTTTTGTTCTCCCGTACTCCTTTGTTTTACACATTGGCAGGAAGGCCAGTCCTGCTGCATACACTCCCTGACAGAAGTTATGTTGCTTATCAATGTTATGTAAATAAAAGCTTATAACCTGACGTTAAATTCATCCATTGGTTGTATAAATTATTCTTTTGAAAGCTGAAACCCTCCGAAATGTGGTTTAGGTTAAGAAAATAATTTGGCATCAATGCAGAAATATTGATCAGTTAATGGTCACAGAATGGTCAGATTTTGGCAAGACAAAAGTTTTGTCGCCTGGTCATGTAATGCACCCAATCCTAGTTTTCATCCTTACCTGTGCTCAGTAAATGATCGGTTAATTAGTGTGTGTGCATAAGTAGAAACCTAGCACCCCAGACCTTCACTTGAACTGCAGCTTGAGCTCTGACAACATGCCAAAAATCCACCCTGCGACCAAAGCCTGGATTATCAAGAGGCTGAAGAACAGATCCACTGCAGATGTGGCTGGCACCTTTAATGTGTCTCAGCGTGAAGTACAAAGAATTGAAAAAAATTTGAAGAGACTGGAGATGTGTTTGACAAGCCCAGGACCGGCAGACCCCGCAAGACAACTGCTCAGGAGGAACGTTTTTTGGTTAGAAAATCCAAAGCAAACCCCTCTTCCACTGCAGCAGAGCTCCAACAGGCCTGGTCACCTAAAGTCCCTGTGTCAACTAGAACAGTTTGTAGGATTCTGTCTCGAAATAGCCTCCATGGGCGAATCAGTGCCCAGAAGCCAGCACTAAACAAAAGGCAAATAAAAAACTGTGTGGCATTTGCAAAGTCCCATAGCCTGCTAAACCGATGGACGCTGGAAAAGTGGCAGAAGGTGGATTTCTCTGATGAACCTTCAGTAGAATTATACCACAGCCGCCACAAATACTGCAGGAGAGCTACTGGAGGACGCATGGATCCAAAATACACCCAGTTAAATTTGGTGGTGGAAAGATCATGGTCTGGGGTGACTTTTAGTATGGGAGTGTGCGAAACATTTGCAAGGTGGAAGGCAATATCAATAGCCTGAAATATCAAGAAGTATTAGCTATCTCTAATATTCCAAATCATAAAAGGGGTCAAATTCTGCAGCAGGATGGTGCTCCATCTCATCCATCCATCTCTACAACAAAGTTCCTCCAGGCAAAAAAAATCTAGGTTCTCAAGGACTGGCTAGCCCAGTCACCAGACATGACCATCATTGAGCATGTTTGGGGTAGGATGAAAGAGGAAGCTTGGAAGACAAAACCAAAGAATCTAGATGAACTTTGGGAGGCATGTAAGACTGCATTCTTTGCTATTCCTCATTACTTCCTTAATAAATTGTATGAATTATTGTTGAAAAGCATGGATGCAGTCCTTCAAGCTCATGAAAGTCACACAAAATATTAAATATGACTTTAATAGCACCACAATTTCATTCACCAATGTTATGCAACATATATTTGTATTTTAATTTAATTATTTGTTTGAATATCACATTACTTTCTGTGGGCGACAAAACTTTTTTCTTGGCAAAATCTGACCATTCTGTGTCCATTAACTGATCAATATTTCTGCATTGATGCCAATTTATTTTCTTAACCTAAACCACATTTCGGGGGTTTCAGCTTTCAAAAGAATAATTTATACAACCAATGGATGAATTTAACATCAGGTTATAAGCTTTTATTTACATAACATGGATAAGCGACATAACTTCTGTCAGGGAGTGTAGTGAGTCATATGCACCCCATTACGCCTTGGAAGCCACATACTGGTTGGGCCAATGAAAATCCACTTCACAATATGCATTTTGTACTCCCGTACTCCTTTGTTTTACACATTGGCAGGAAGGCCAGCACTGCTGCATAGTCATATGCACTCCATCACGCCTTGAAACCCATATACTGGATGGGCCTATGAAAATCCACTTCAAAATATTCATTTTGTTCTCCCGTACCCCTTTGTTTTACACATTGGCAGCAAGGCGAGCCCTGCTGCATAGTCAGTCATATGCACTCCATTATGCCTTGGAACCCATATACTGGATGGGCCCATGAAAGTCCACTTCACAATATTCATTTTGCACTCCGTACTCCTTTGTTTTACACATTGGCAGCAAGGCCAGCCCTGCTGCATAGTCAGTCATATGCACCCCATTATGCCTTTGAACCCACATACTGGATGAGTCCATGAAAATCCACTCGTATTTTTTAATGGTATGATGGTTTACAGGAGAATTTGGCAATTTTACTTGCCACGTTTTTGACAATATGGTTCAGATGCAGCTTTAAAGAAGGCTAATACTTGCAATACAATGCAATTTTATTGCAAATTACAAAATTCAAGGACTAGTACGATTGAATAGTATGAATGCGTACACTTTTGTATATGTACTTAACATACAAAGGTTAATAAGTACATATAAGGAATAAATACATATATTGATTGCGAATATATAAAGATTAACTACATACAGTATACTTACATCATCAAGAGGCTTTTAACCCCTTTACCCCCAAGGGTGGTTTGCATGTTAATGACCGGGCCAATTTTTACAATTCTGACCACTGTCCTTTTATGGGGTTATAACTCTGGAACACTTCAACGGATCCCAGTGAATCTGACATTGTTTTCTCGTGACATATTGTACTTCATGACAATGGTAAAAATTCTTTGATAGTACCTGCGTTTATTTGTGAAAAAAATGGAAATTTGGCGAAAATTATGAAAATTTCGCAATTTTCCAAATTTGAATTTTTATGCAATTAAATCACAGAGATATGTCACACAAAATACTTAATAAGTAACATTTCCCACATGTCTACTTTACATCAGCACAATTTTGGAACCAAAATTTTTTTTTGTTAGGGAGTTATAAGGGTTAAAAGTTGACCAGCAATTTCTCATTTTTACAACACCATTTTTTTTAGGGACCACATCTCATTTGAAGTCATTTTGAGGGGTCTATATGATAGAAAATACCCAAGTGTGACACCATTCTAAAAACTACACCCCTCAAGGTGCTCAAAACCACATTCAACAAGTTTATTAACCCTTCTGGTGCTTCACAGGAATTTTTTGAATGTTTAAAGGGAGGGTGCCGTGATTTTAGTTTTTGTATTAATAATTATTGATTATATAATCAATTATTTTTAATACAAAAGTAAATGTAGTACTTTAATACTTTTTTATTTATTCATTTTTACTTTTGCCACTGGAGGCCGCCATTTTCATTAGTGTGGGTGTAAGTGTCTGGACACGACACTTGCACACCTCACTTACGGCAGCCATGGGCATAGGAGCCAACAGTCGGGCTCCGACCGCTTCTCCTGCCTCTCAGCTGTGACTTGGGCACGCCCCCTGGGCTGCTACGTCACAGCTGTGAGAGGAGATCGCGGCCATTTTGTTTTTTTCCTCTGTCACTGCACACACAGCTCAGTGCGTGCGATCATAGCAGGAGCTGCCAGGGAGAAGCTGCTGCTGGGAGCGAGGGTCGGGGTGAGTATCTGCAGCCAGGAGCTGTGATTGCAGCCTGTACTTATTATTACAGCACAGGCTGCAATCACTGCTCACTGCCGACCTGTTCTGAGCAGGGAGATCGTCACACTGCTCTGCCCTGAACATGAGTCAGCACTTCCTGGGAGAGGACTGAAGGTAAGTACAGAGTTTTTATTTTCTTATGCATCTACCACTGCTACCTGTCCCTATATACCACTGCTACTAGCCCCTATATACCACTGCTACTAGCCCCTATATACCACTGCTACTAGCCCCTATATACCACTGCTACCAGCCCCTATATACCACCGCTACCTGTCCCTATATACCACTGCTACTAGCCCCTATATACCACTGCTACTAGCCCCTATATACCACTGCTACTAGCCCCTATATACCACTGCTACCAGCCCCTATATACCACTGCTACCTGTCCCTATATACCACTGCTACTAGCCCCTATAAACCACTGCTACTAGCCCCTATATACCACTGCTACTAGCCCCTATATACCACTGCTACTAGCCCCTATATACCACTGCTACCAGCCCCTATATACCACTGCTACTAGCCCCTATATACCACTGCTACCAGCCCCTATATACCACTGCTACCTGTCCCTATATACCACTGCTACTAGCCCCTATATACCACTGCTACTAGCCCCTATATACCACTGCTACCTGCCCCTATATACCACTGCTACTAGCCCCTATATACCACTGCTACCAGCCACTATATACCACTGCTACCAGCCACTATATACCACTGCTACATGCCCCTATATACCACTGCTACTAGCCCCTATATACCACTGCTACCAGCCCCTATATACCACTGCTACTAGCCCCTATATACCACTGCTACCAGCCACTATATACCACTGCTACTAGCCCCTATATACCACTGCTACTAGCCCCTATACCACTGCTACTAGCCCCTATATACCACTGCTACCTGCTCCTATATACCACTGCTACTAACCCCTATATACCACTGCTACTAGCCCCTATATACCACTGCTACCAGCCCCTATATACCACTGCTACCTGCCCCTATATACCACTGCTACTAGCCCCTATATACCACTGCTACTAGCCCCTATATAGCACTGCTACTAGCCCCTATATACCACTGCTGCCTGCCCCTATATACCACTGCTACTAGCCCCTATATACCACTGCTACCAGCCCCTATATACCACTGCTACCAGCCCCTATATACCACTGCTACTAGCCCCTATATACCACTGCTACCTGCCCCTATATACCACTGCTACTAGCCCCTATATACCACTGCTACTAGCCCCTATATACCACTGCTACCTGCCCCTATATACCACTGCTAATAGCCCCTATATACCACTGCTACCAGCCACTATATACCACTGCTACTAGCCCCTATATACCACTGCTGCCTGCCTCTATATACCATCTACCACTGCTACCTCTGTCCTGTGTAGCTAATCTAGTCTTGTGTAGCTAATCCTGTCCTGTGTACAGTATCACACAAGATAGGATTAGATACACGGCGCAGCACAGTATCACACAGGACAGGATTAGATACACGGCTCAGCAGTCAGTATCTAATCCTCTCCTATGCACTCCTCTCCCCCCTGCGTGTCTTTCCCCATTGTGGTTTATTATTTTTGTTGTGGGAGATAAGGGAGTCGAGGATTATGCGTTCGGTATGGTATAAAAAAGATTAATAAAGGACTTTATTCTGGCCGAGTCTTTATTTACAATACATGTGAGATCTATGTGGCGGCATTATGGGTGATCTATATGGCGGTATTATGTGAGAAGCATATGGTGGTATGTGAGAACACTGGAGGTATTATGTGTGATCTATATGGTGGTATGTGAGAACACTGGCGGTATTATGTGTGATCTATATGGCGGTATGTGAGAACACTGGCGGTATTATGTGTGATCTATATGGCGGTATGTGAGAACACTGGCGGTATTATGTGTGATCTATATGGTGGTATTATGTGAGAACTGTATGACAGTATTGTGTGATCTATTTGATAGTATTGTGTGTGATCTATATGGCGGTATTGTGCGAGAACACTATGGCAGTATTATCTTCAGAAAGCGGACCCATTCTACGGTGGTTCTGGCTGAGCACCTGCACGCGGGTCTGGGGTAATAGAGGGGGCAGCATGACCTCCAGTTAGGTGCAGTCAGGGGAAGGCTGGTGAGGCAGCTGAAGAGAGGGGTCTCATTTTTATCGTTACTATATGGCTACATTTCCTTCCCAGCGTCACCCCGTACTTCGCCTGTCGCCTCGCTTTCACACATCGCCAGGACAGGATGGAGAAGACAGGATCTGAGGAGGGGAATGGGGTCTGCATGCAAAGTCTGGATCAGACCAGGCCATCAATCCGCAGAAATGTTTCCTGGATTTCTGTGGAGCAGACGGTCCATCCATGTGTATAAAAGACAGCGCTCTATGTACAATCCCTGGCTGCTCCGCGCACTGAACAGGGGGCCCCCATAGACCAGCACACTGCTCTCCTGAAATACTCTGTGCTGCTGTCACCCTGCTCCCTCCACCACATATCTCCCAGAATCCTTGCTGCTTGCCATCCTTGGTGACTGTCTACTTGTCAGTATAAGGCTGCCTTCACACTATCATTATTTGGTCAGTATTTTACCTCATTATTTGTAGCCAAAACCAGGAGTGGGTGATAAATGCAGAAGTGGTGCATATGTTTCTATTATACTTTTCCTCTATTTGTTCCACTCCTGGTTTTGGCTTACAAATACTGAGGTAAAATACTGACCAAATACTGCTAGTGTGACGGCAGCCATACTCTGCAGTCACCAACAAAATGGCTGCTCACTGGGTCCCTGAATATCATCCTCTCTAATCCCTTAGCAAACACCCATAAGGAGAGGAGAGGAGACATCACACACGTCAGCAGACTCCGCCCATAATTACTGCAGTGCAGTAATGTGAGCTAGTTGTACACTAGGTTTTTCTGAAATTTCAGCAGCTGCTCCCCCTAGTGTTGAAAAGTGGAAATTCCAAAACTTTTCAAATTATTTTTCATATTTTACTAAATTATAAACAAATGATAATATTTTTTAAGAAAATGTAATCATTAATTCTTTACATTTTTACAATTTCTGAAAAAAAATTTTTTTTGATCTTTAAATAAAAATGAACATTTAACTTTTTTTCACAAAAAATTTAATTCAGCTCCAATTTGTTTTATTTTACCAAGGGTAACAGGAGAAAATGGACCCCAAACATTGTTGTACAATTTGTCCTGAGTACGCCAATACCCCACATGTGGGGGTAAACCACTGTTTGGGCGCATGCCACAGCTCGGAAGCGAAGGAGCGCCATTTGACTTTTCAATGCAAAATTGACAGGAATTGAGATGGGACGCCATGTTGTGTTTGGAGAGCCCCTGATGTGCCTAAACATTGAAACCCCCCACAAGTGACACCATTTTGGAAATTAGACCCCCTAAGGAACTTATCTAGAGGTGTGGTGAGCACTTTGACCCACCAAGTGCTTCACAGAAGTTTATAATGCAGAACCGTAAAAATAAAAAATCATATTTTTTCACAAAAATTATCTTTTCGCCCCCAATTTTTTATTTTCCCAAGGGTAAGAGAAGAAATTGGACCCCAAAAGTTGTTGTACAATTTGTCCTGAGTACGCTGATACCCCATATGTGGGGGTAAACCACTGTTTGGGCGGATGGGAGAGCTCGGAAAGGAAGGAGCGCCGTTTGACTTTTCAATGCAAAATTGACAGGAATTGAGATGAGACGCCATGTTGCATTTGCAGAGCCCCTAATGTACCTAAATAGTAGAAACCCCTCACAAGTGACACCATTTTAGAAAGTAGACCCCCTAAGGAACTTATCTAGATGTGTGGTGAGCGCTTTGACCCACCAAGGGCTTCACAGACGTTTATAATGGAGAGCCGTAAAAATAAAACAAAATTTTTTTCCCACAAAAATTATTTTTTAGCCCCCAGTTTTGTATTTTCCCGAGGGTAACAGGAGAAATTGGACCCCAAAATTTGTTGTCCAATTTGTCCTGAGTGCGCTGATATCCCATATGTGGGGGGGGAACCACTGTTTGGGCGCATGGGAGGGCTCGGAAGGGAAGGAGCTCCATTTGGAATGCAGACTTAGATGGAATGGTCTGCAGGTGTCACATTGCATTTGCAGAGCCCCTAATGTACCTAAACAGTAGAAACCCCCCACAAGTGACACCATTTTGGAAACTAGACCCCCTAAGGAACTCATCTAGATGTGTTGTGAGAGCTTTGAAGCCCCAAGTGTTTCACTACAGTTTGTAACGCAGAGCCGTGAAAATTAAAAAAAAAATCTTTCCCCCCAAAATTATTTTTTAGCCCCCAGTTTTGTATTTTCCCGAGGGTAAGAGGAAAAATTCGACCCCAAAAGTTGTTGTCCAATTTATCCTGAGTACGCTGATACCCCATATGTTGGGGGGAACCACCGTTTGGACACATGGGAGGGCTCGGAAGGGAAGGAGTGCCATTTGGAATGCAGACTTAGATGGAATGGTCTGCAGGCGTCACATTGCGTTTGCAGAACCCCTAATGTACCTAAACAGTAGAAACCCCCCACAAGTGACCCCATATTGGAAACTAGACCCCCCAGGGAACTTATCTAGATGTGTTGTGAGAACTTTGAACCCCCAAGTGTTTCACTACAGTTTATAGCGCAGAGCCGTAAAAATAAAAAATCCTTTTTTTTCCCACAAAAATTATTTTTTAGCCCCCAGTTTTGTATTTTCCCAAGGGTAACAGGAGAAATTGGACCCCAACAGTTGTTGTCCTGTTTGTCCTGAGTACGCTGATACCCCATATGTTGGGGTAAACTCCTGTTTGGGGACACGGGAGAGCTCGGAAGGGAAGGAGCACTGTTTTACTTTTTCAAGGCAGAATTGGCTGGAATTGAGATCGGACGCCATGTCGCGTTTGGAGAGCCCCTGATGTGCCTAAACAGTGGAAACCCCCCAATTATAACTGAAACCCTAATCCAAACACACCCCTAACCCTAATTCCAACGGTAACCCTAACCACATCTCTAACCCTGACACACCCCAACCCTAATCCCAACCCTATTCCCAACTGTAAATGTAATCTAAACCCTAACTGTAACTTTAGCCCCAACCCAAACTGTAGCCCTAGCCCTAACCCTAGCCCTAACCCTAGCCCTAACCCTAACCCTAGCCCTAACCCTAGCCCTAACCCTAGCCCTAACCTTAGCCCTAACCTTAGCCCTAACCCTAGCCCTAACCCTAGCCCTAGCCCTAATGGGAAAATGGAAATAAATACAATTTTTTAATTTTTCCCTAACTAAGGGGGTGATGAAGGGGGGTTTGATTTACTTTTATAGTGGGTTTTTTAGCGGATTTTTATGATTGGCAGCCGTCACACACTGAAAGACGCTTTTTATTGCAAAAAATATTTTTTGCATTACTACATTTTGAGAGCTATAATTTTTTCATATTTTGGTCCACAGAGTCATGTGAGGTCTTGTTTTTTGCGGGACGAGTTGACGTTTTTATTGGTAACGTTTTCGGGCACGTGACATTTTTTGATCGCTTTTTATTCCGATTTTTGTGAGGCAGAATGACCAAAAACCAGCTATTCATGAATTTCTTTTGGGGGAGGCGTTTATACCGTTCTGCGTTTGGTAAAATTGATAAAGCAGTTTTATTCTTCGGGTCAGTACGATTACAGCGACACCTCATTTATATCATTTTTTTATGTTTTGGCGCTTTTATACGATAAAAACTATTTTATAGAAAAAATAATTATTTTTGCATCGCTTTATTCTCAGGACTATAACTTTTTTATTTTTTTGCTGATGATGCTGTATGGCGGCTCGTTTTTTGCGGGACAAGATGACGTTTTCAGCGGTACCATGGTTATTTATATCTGTCTTTTTGATCGCGTGTTATTCCACTTTTTGTTCGGCGGTATGATAATAAAGCGTTGTTTTTTGCCTCGTTTTTTTTTTTTTTTCTTACGGTGTTTACTGAAGGGGTTAACTAGTGGGCCAGTTTTATAGGTTGGGCCGTTACGGACGCGGCGATACTAAATATATGTACTTTTATTGTTTTTTTTTATTAATTTAGATAAAGAAATGTATTTATGGGAATAATATATATATATTTTTTTCATTATTTAGGAATATTTTTTTTTATTTTTTTTTACACATTTGGGATTTTTTTTTTTACTTTTTTACTTTGTCCCAGGGGGGGGACAATACAGATCGGTGATCTGCCAGTTTGCACAGCACTCTGACAGATCACCGATCTGTCAAACAGCGCTGCAGCGTTACCAAGTGCCTGCTCTGAGCAGGCACTTGGTAAGCCACCTCCCTCCCTGCAGGACCCGGATCCGCGGCCATCTTGGATCCGGGACTTACTGCAGGGAGGGAGGTAAGAGACCCCCGGAGCAACGCGATCACATCGCGTTGCTGCGGGGGGCTCAGGGAAGCCCGCAGGGAGCCCCCTCCCTGCGCGATGCTTCCCTATACCGCCGGCACATCGCGATCATCTTTGATCGCGGTGTGCCAGGGGTTAATGTGCCGGGGGCGGTCCGTGACCGCTCCTGGCACATAGTGCCGGATGTCAGCTGCGATAGGCAGCTGACACCCGGCCGCGATCGGCCGCGCTCCCCCTGTGATCGCCATTTGTATATTTGCCATTTGTACATTCGATGCAGCCAAAGTTATGGCTCTCAAGGAGAGAAACTAATCTAGTGGACAAATAAATATTTGTAATGAACTACTGAGCCAAGCTAACAGCATTGCTTTATCAAATTTATATGAAGTGTATTGTGTCCAATGTGAGCAACCAGGTAACACAAAAAAGTAGCTTTTCAAGTGAGCTCTTTAAGGTACACAAATGTTATGAAGTGTTTGCTAACAAGGATGTGGTTTCACCAATGGGGGATACCTTTTTTAAAAAATATACTATTGCCATCACAGCCCCCTTGCTCAAAATTTTGTGGCCTATAACAGTACAGAGCATATTCACCCTGGTCATCTAGTAGCAGTTAAAGAAAAGACATTGCAGGATACAGAGTTAAGAAGTAGGCCAAATGTAGGGGTGTGGGTCTCTGAGACTTGTAATAGAGTTCATGAGCTGACAAACAATTTCCCAATGAGGAGTATCTTTTTTAATAAATAAACTAGTGCCATCACAACCCCCTTGCCCAAAATTCAGTGGCCTATAACCAGTGGCGGATTATAATAGGGTCAATCAGGGCGGTAGCCCAGGGCCCAGTGGTGTGGCATTACTGCCCTGACTGGCGTATGGGCTCGGTGGGCAGAGCGGGCCCGCATCGGGCCCCATCTCATCTGCTCACCGGGCCCCCCCTACAGGCGCTGCGGCAGTAAGGCTATTGACGTGCGGGTGTGGGCCCGCATGTCAATAGTTAACAGCTGCCAGCCAATCGGAGGCTGGCAGCTGACGTGTGCTGCAGTGCACAGTTCGCCGGCATCTGACGTCATTGTCAGCCGCCGGCGAGTGCGCGCTTCACCTGAGTGGAGGGAGGAAGCTTCGCCCGCCGGCCGCCGCTGGAGCGCGGCTAGGTAAGGAAGAACTCGTAGCTTTTTTGTTTGTTTTTTTTGAGAGCGGCGATCCCGGGGCAGAATGCTGGACACGCTGGGGGCTGAAATGCTGGAGACACTGGGGCAATATGCTGGACACTGGGGGCAGAAATGCTAGACACACTGGGGGCAGGATTGGAGACATGGGCAGAATGTAGATACGGGTCATGATTGGAGACACGGGGCAGAATGAAACACATGGGGCAGGATCGGAGACAGATCGTGCAGGATCATGGGGCAGGATGGATACGATGGATACTGATGGGGCAGGATGGGGAGATCATATGGGACAGGATGGATACTCATGAGGGCAGGATGGGAGAACATATGGCTGGGGCCAGTGTCATGATCCCAATGGCAGGGGATCACTAAAGGACAAGCACAGATACAAACAAGCTCTAGGGCGATGGAACCTGAGCTGACCGCGACCCTGAACTTAACACACAAATAAAAGTAGCCGGGGAACGTGCCTACGATGATCCTAGACGTCTCGCTCCAGCCGAAGATCTAACTTCCCCTATTAGAAGAAACACAGACCTCTCTTGCCTCCAGAGAAACACCCCACAGAAATAGCAGCCCCCCACACATAATGACGGTGAAATGAGAGGAAAGCACATACGCAGTATGAAAACAGTTTCAGCAAAATGAGGCCCGCTAAAGCTAGATAGCAGAGGATACAAAAGTGATCTGCGCGGTCAGCGAAAAACCCTTCAAAAAACCATCCTGAAATTACTTGAACTCATGTGCCAACTCATGGTACATGAGGAGCAATTTCAGCCCACTAGAGCAACCAGCAGCAAAGAATCAAATATCTGCAGGCTGGACTAAAAACCAAATAAAGCAAAACACCAAAACAGGAAAATCCAAACTTAGCTTGACCAGAAGGTTCTAGGAGCAGGGAGCAGAGGTAACAAGACACACTGGATACATTGATAACCGGCGAGGAAATGCCAGCAAAGCCAGGTTAAATAGGAAACTCCCATATCCTGATGGAACAGGTGGAACCCAGAGACCCAGGAAAGACAAGTCACCCAGTACCATCAGTAACCACCAGAGGGAGCCCAAAAACAGAACTCACAACAGTACCCCCCCCTTGAGGAGGGGTCACCGAACCCTCACGAGAACCACCAGGGCGACCAGGATGAGCCCTATGAAAAGCGCGAACCAAATCATCAGCATGAACATCCGAGGCAACCACCCAAGAATTATCCTCCTGACCATAACCCTTCCACTTGACCAAATACTGGAGTTTCCGTCTGGAAACACGAGAATCCAAGATCTTCTCCACAACATACTCCAATTCTCCCTCCACCAGCACTGGAGCAGGAGGCTCAAGCGAAGGAACAACAGGTACCTCATACTTCCGCAACAACGACCGATGGAACACATTATGAATAGCAAACGATGCCGGGAGATCCAAACGAAACGACACAGGGTTAAGAATTTCCAAGATCCTATAGGGACCGATGAACCGAGGCTTGAACTTAGGAGAAGAGACCTTCATAGGAACAAAACGAGAAGACAACCACACCAAGTCCCCAACAAGAAGTCGAGGACCCACGCGGCGACGGCGATTAGCAAACTGCTGAGCCTTCTCCTGGGACAACTTCAAATTGTCCACCACATGACTCCAAATCCGATGCAACCTATCCACCACCATGTCCACTCCAGGACAATCAGAAGGTTCCACCTGACCAGAGGAAAAACGAGGATGAAACTCCGAATTACAAAAGAAAGGAGAAACCAAGGTAGCAGAACTAGCCCGATTATTAAGGGCAAACTCGGCCAGCGGCAAAAAGGTAACCCAGTCATCCTGATCAGCAGAAACAAAACACCTTAAATAAGTTTCCAAGGTCTGATTAGTTCGTTCAGTCTGGCCATTCGTCTGAGGATGGAATGCAAATCAATGCCCATCTTAGCACAGAACGTCCGCCAAAATCTAGACACAAACTGGGATCCCCTGTCAGAAACGATGTTCTCAGGAATCCCAAGCAAACGAACCACATTCTGAAAAAACAGAGGGACCAACTCAGAGGAGGAAGGCAACTTAGGCAAGGGTACCAGATGAACCATTTTAGAAAAGCGATCACACACAACCCAGATGACGGACATTTTTTGAGAGACAGGGAGATCCGAAATAAAGTCCATGGAAATGTGCGTCCAAGGCCTCTTCGGGATAGGCAAAGGTGACAACAATCCACTGGCTCGAGAACAGCAAGGCTTAGCCCGAGCACAAACCTCACAAGACTGCACAAAAACGCACATCCCTCGACAAGGAAGGCCACCAAAAAGACCTGGCCACCAAGTCTCTAGTACCAAATATTCCAGGATGACCTGCCAACGCAGAAGAATGGACCTCGGAGATGACTCTACTGGTCCAATTATCCGGAACAAACAGTCTCTCAGGCGGACAACGATCAGGTTTACCCGCCTGAAACTCCTGCAAAGCACGTCGCAAGTCTGGAGAGACAGCAGACAAAATCACCCCATCCCTAAGGATACCAGAGGGCTCAGAATTTCCAAGGGAGTCAGGCACAAAACTCCTAGAAAGAGCATCCGCCTTCACATTCTTTGAACCTGGCAGGTATGAAACCACAAAATTGAAACGAGAGAAAAACAGTGACCAACGAGCCTGTCTAGGATTCAGACGCCTGGCAGACTCAAGGTAAATCAAATTTTTGTGATCAGTCAAGACCACCACACGATGTCTAGCACCCTCTAGCCAATGACGCCACTCCTCAAATGCCCACTTCATGGCCAAAAGTTCCCGATTACCAACATCATAATTCCGCTCAGCCGGCGAAAACTTTCTAGAAAAAAACGCGCATGGCTTCATCACTGAGCCATCGGAGCTTCTCTGTGACAAAACCGCAACCGCTCCAATCTCGGAAGCATCAACCTCAACCTGAAAAGGGAGCGAAACATCTGGCTGACGCAACACAGGAGCAGAAGAAAACCAGCGCTTAAGTTCCTGAAAGGCCTCCACAGCCGCAGGAGACCAATTAGCAACATCAGCACCCTTCTTAGTCAAATCCGTCAAAGGCTTAACAACACTAGTAAAATTAGTTATAAAACGACGATAGAAATTAGCAAAGCCCAAGAACTTCTGTAGACTCTTAAGAGATGTAGGCTGCGTCCAGTCACAAATAGCCTGAACCTTGACGGGATCCATCTCAATAGTAGAAGGGGAAAAAAATATACCCCAAGAAAGAAATCTTCTGGACTCCAAAGAGACACTTTGAGCCTTTTACAAACAAGGAATTGGCCCGCAAGACCTGAAACACCTTCCTGACCTGCTGAACATGAGACTCCCAGTCATCAGAAAAAAACAAAATATCATCCAAATACACAATCATAAATTTATCCAGATATTCACGGAAAATATCGTGCATAAAGGACTGGAAGACTGAAGGAGCATTAGAAAGTCCAAAAGGCATTACCAAATACTCAAAATGGCCCTCAGGCGTATTAAATGCGGTTTTCCACTCATCACCTTGCTTTATTCGTATAAGATTATACGCACCCCGAAGATCAATCTTAGTGAACCATTTAGCCCCCTTAATGCGAGCAAACAAATCAGTCAACAATGGCAAAGGATACTGATATTTTACGGTAATCTTATTCAAAAGACGATAATCTATACAAGGCCTCAAGGAACCATCTTTTTTGGCCACGAAAAAAAAACCTGCTCCCAAAGGGGACAAAGATGGACGGATATGTCCCTTTTCCAAGGACTCCTTAACATAATCCTGCATAGCAGTATGCTCTGGCACTGACAGATTGAACAAACGACCTTTAGGAAATTTACTGCCTGGAATTAAATTTATAGCACAATCGCAATCCCTATGAGGAGGAAGCGAACTGAGCTTAGGCTCCTCAAAAACATCCCGATAGTCAGACAAAAACACAGGAATCTCAGAAGGAGTAGATGAAGCGATAGAAATCGGAGGTGCATCATCATGAACCCCCTGACAACCCCAGCTTAACACAGACATTGATTTCCAGTCAAGGACTGGATTATGAGTTTGTAACCATGGCAGACCAAGCACTAGGACATCATGCAAATTATACAGTACCAGGAAGCGAATCACCTCCTGATGAACAGGAGTCATACGCATGGTCACTTGTGTCCAGTACTGAGGTTTATTCATAGCCAAAGGTGTAGAGTCAATTCCCTTCAAAGGAATAGGGACTTCCAGAGGCTCCAGACTAAACCCACAGCGATTGGCAAATGACCAATCCATAAGACTCAGGGCAGCGCCTGAATCCACATAGGCATCGACGGAAATGGATGATAATGAACAAATCAGAGTCACAGACAGAATGAACTTAGACTGTAAAGTACTAATGGCAACAGACTTATCAACCTTTTTTGTGCGTTTAGAGCATGCTGATATAACATGAGCTGAATCACCACAATAAAAGCACAGCCTTTTTTTCCGCCTATAATTTTGCCGTTCACTTCTGGACTGAATTCTATCACATTGCATTATCTCAGGTGACGGTTCAGACGACACCGCCAAATGATGCACAGGTTTGCGCTCCCGTAAACGCCGATCAATCTGAATAGCCATAGTCATAGACTCATTCAGACCAGTAGGCGCAGGGAACCCCACCATAACATCTTTAATGGCCTCAGAAAGGCCATCTCTGAACTTTGCAGCCAGGGCGCACTCATTCCACTGAGTAAGCACCGACCACTTCCGAAATTTTTGACAATAAATTTCTGCTTCATCTTGCCCCTGAGAGAGGGCCAACAAAGCTTTTTCAGCCTGAATCTCTTGGTTAGGTTCCTCATAGAGCAAACCCAATGCCAGAAAAAACGCATCCGCATTAAGCAACGCAGGGTCCCCTGGTGCCAATGCAAATGCCCAATCCTGAGGGTCACCCCGCAGGAAAGATATAATAATCTTGACTTGCTGAGCAGGGTCTCCAGAGGAGCGAGATTTCAAAGAAAGAAACAACTTGCAATTGTTCCTAAAATTCAGAAAACGAGATCTATCTCCAGAAAAAAACTCTGGGACAGGAATTCTAGGTTCAGACATAGGAGCATGTACAACAAAATCCTGTATATTTTGAACCTTAGCGGCAAGATTATTCAGGCTGGAAGCCAAACTCTGGACGTCCATGATAAACAGCTGGGATCAGAGCCATTCAAAGATTAAGAGGAGGAGGAAGTAGCCACGCTGCAATAAGGCTAGGCAGCAAACTCTGAGGGAAAGAGAAAAAAAAAAAACTTCCTCAGACTACTTATCCTCCTACTTCAGCCAATACAATTAACACTTTGTGGGCCGGTTATACTGTCATGATCCCAATGGCAGGGGATCACTAAAGGACAAGCACAGATACAAACAAGCTCTAGGGCGATGGAACCTGAGCTGACCGCGACCCTGAACCTAACACACAAATAAAAGTAGCCGGGGAACGTGCCTACGATGATCCTAGACGTCTCGCTCCAGCCGAAGATCTAACTTCCCCTATTAGAAGAAACACAGACCTCTCTTGCCTCCAGAGAAACACCCCACAGAAATAGCAGCCCCCCACACATAATGACGGTGAAATGAGAGGAAAGCACATACGCAGTATGAAAACAGTTTCAGCAAAATGAGGCCCGCTAAAGCTAGATAGCAGAGGATACAAAAGTGATCTGCGCGGTCAGCGAAAAACCCTTCAAAAAACCATCCTGAAATTACTTGAACTCATGTGCCAACTCATGGTACATGAGGAGCAATTTCAGCCCACTAGAGCAACCAGCAGCAAAGAATCAAATATCTGCAGGCTGGACTAAAAACCAAATAAAGCAAAACACCAAAACAGGAAAATCCAAACTTAGCTTGACCAGAAGGTTCTAGGAGCAGGGAGCAGAGGTAACAAGACACACTGGATACATTGATAACCGGCGAGGAAATGCCAGCAAAGCCAGGTTAAATAGGAAACTCCCATATCCTGATGGAACAGGTGGAACCCAGAGACCCAGGAAAGACAAGTCACCCAGTACCATCAGTAACCACCAGAGGGAGCCCAAAAACAGAACTCACAACAGGCCAGGATGGGTGATATTATTATTACCATAGGGGCTAATTAAGGGATATTATTACTGCAGTGATGTATTTATTTTATTTTTTGAGGACACTGTTTTAAATGGGGGGCGGTCCTGTTACTGTGTAGAGTGATACTTTGTCGCCTCTTTTTCTTCATGTGGTGTAATGTATAAGTTGGGAAAAATTAAGTAATGTGTTCTGCAAGCGGAGCTTGAGATAACTGTGTTAATTCCTGCAGACACGAGTCCTGGCTGGATGAAGTGATGGCAGTCTGTGCTGGATAAAAGATGAAGAACTTCACCTAGAGATGTCACTGGTGAGTCAGTGTTACCTATACACTGACACTATACACTGTATACTATATACTGAACTGAAGGGTAAATTAACTAGATCAATGGATGTTTGACAGGTTATAGTTTCACACAGCAACTATTTTTCTGGAATAATCTGGTTCAGGTATATGATGACCCCGTCGCATGACCCCATCACATGACCCCGTCACATGACCGGGGGGCCCACAGTGTCTAAACAGCCCGGGGCCCTGGCTACCCTTAATTCACCCCTGCTTATAACAGTACAGATCACGTTAACCCTGGTGATCTAGTGGCAGGTAAGGAAGAAACATTGCAGAAGACAGAGTTAAGTAGGCCCAAGGTAAGACTGTGGGTCTCGGAGACTTGTAATGGAGGGCATGAGCTGACAAACAATTCCCCAATGGGGGTCCTTTTTTTAATAAATAAAATAGTGCCATCACAGGCCCCTTGCCCAAAATTCACCGGCCTATAACAGTACAGAGCACATTCACCCTGGTCATCTAGTGATTCTGGATGATGAGGATGAGGATAAGGAGGAGGATAAGAACAAACAGACCAAATCTGGAAGCGTATACCCATGTGTTGTGGTGAAGGGTGCATGAGAATACACCTCCCCAAAACAGAGAATGTATTTGAGGTTATGTTTCGCTGTTTTCACTTGGTGGTGTACAGAAGTCTTTCCCATTCCAGCCCTTGTTCATTTTTATAAGAGTCAGCCTGTCAGCATTTTCAATTGACAGCTGGATGCGCTTATCTGTTATAATTCCACCAGCGGCACTAAAAACCCGCTCTGACAGAACGCTAGCAGCAGGGCAGGCCAGGACCTCCAAGGCGTAGAGAGCCAGTTCATGCAACGTGTCCAGCTTGGATACCCAATAATTAAAAGGCACAGAGGAATCCCGGAGGACGTTTGTATGATTTGCAAGGTACTCTCTCATCATCTTCCCAAACATTGCACTTCTTGTGACAGCACCCTTAGCCTCTATGCCGTCACGATGGGGGGTCTGAGAAAACTGTCCCAGAACTTTTCCACTGTTCCCCTGCCTGAGCTGTATTGTACTTCTGTCTCTCTCGCTTGGACTCCTTGGTTGTACAACAAACTCTGACTTCTGCTGCCAGCGTTCTCACATAGGAATTTTCAAAGTAATTCCGCTACAAGGGCCCTCTAGTACTGCAACATTTTAGTACACCTCTCTCCCTCTGACAGAAGAGATTGAAAGTTCTCCTTGTAGCGTGGGTCTAGAAGTGTCACCAACCAGTAATGAGTGTCACCCAAAATTTTTATAATGCGAGGGTCACGTGAAACACAGTGCAACATAAAGTCAGCCATGCGTGCCAGACTGCTGACAGGCAAGCCTCCTCCTCCCTGTCCTCAGGCCATTCCCGCTGAACAGATGGTATGACAGCTGTGCTTGTAGTACTGTCTATAGCGCATGAAAGTAGTTTCTGTTCTTCCTCCTCCTCATTGCCTACCAATCCACGTTGAGAAGACATGAGGCTGGGCTGAGTGTAATCCCCCTGTATGGTTCCTTGCTCCATGTCCTTGTGCTCTGCCTGCAATGCATCCTCTTTAATTGTGAGCAGAGAGCTTTTCAGAATGCTGAGAAGCAAGATGGTGAAGCTAAATATTGTGTCATCGCCGCTCACCATCTTGGTACAGCCCTCAAAGTTTTGGAGGATGGTACATATGTCTGACATCCATGTCCACTCCTGCCCTCTTCTGCTCACAAATCCTTTCCAACATATGCAGTGTAGAATTCCAGCACGTGGGGCATCACACACTAGTCAGTGTGCTAGTAGCTGCAAACGCTGCTGAAGCTGTAGCTGACTTTCTAAAATGGGCAGATCCGGCAGCTCCTGGTAGCTTTTCGCTTTTCAGAAAACGTTTAACCACGAGGTTAAGCACATGGGCCAAGCAAGGTACGTGTGTGAGCTCACCTTGCCTCAGAGCTGCCATCAGGTTCCGGCCATTGTCACACACGACCATGCCTGACTGTAGAGGTTCAGCGGTGTCATCCAAATATCTGACTGCTCTTTCAGCACTGTCCACAACTCTTCTGCATTGTTCGGTTTGTCACCTATGCAGATTAGCTTCAGCACAGCCTGTTGCCGCTTGGCTGAGGCAGTGCTGCAGTGCTTCCAGCTTCTGACTGATGTGTTGATTTCAGAGATGGAAGATGAAGAGGAGGAGGTGCAGGAGCTGTAGACTGTGGGGGCAACCCTGATTGATGTAGGGCCAGCAATCCTCGGCATGGGGAGGATGTGTTCCATCCCAAGGTCTGACTGGGTCCTGGCTTCCACTATGTTAACCCAGTGTGCCATCAGTGAGATGTACCGTCCCTGCCCACAAGCACTTGTCCACGTGTCCGAGGTTAGGTGGACTTTCCCTGTAACAACACTGTTGAGGGCACGTGTAATGTTGTGGGACACATGCTGGTGTAATGCCGGTTCGGCACACTGGGAGAAATAGTGGTGACTGGGGACCGAGTACCTTGGTACGGCCACCGCCATCAGGTTGTGGAAAGCTTCCGTCTCAACGAGCCTAAAAGGCAACATTTCTAGCGCAAGCAGAAGATAAATTTTACAATTTAGGACTGTGGCCTGTGGGGCGTTGGCTGGGTATTTCTGCTTGTGTTCCAAAGACTGGGGTATAGACAACTGAAGGTTGTGCTGGGACAAGGATGTGGATGGGCTTGATGATGGTGCTGCTTGACTGTGGGCAACAACAGGTGCAGGGCTAGAGCCATCTTCACATGCACTTTGGACTGGGGATTGGCTTTGATTTCTATGCAAAACAGTGGAAGGAGCAGTGGTGTCACCTGGAGTGTTCCTGGAGCCAGGGGTTTAGCTCACAAAGTCAGGTGCTTTGCTGGCATGTGCCTGATCATGCTGGTGGTGTCAGACTGGTTGTTTTGCTACTTCTGCTGATGCGGGCCTGGCAGGTGCTGCAAATGGCCTGTTTGGGTTACCGGCAGAGTCTTTAAAAAATAACCACACTTGGGAAGATCTAACAGATGGAATGGCAACTTCCTTTATGTTGGTGTTACGGGGAATGGATACACGCTTTCTGTCTGTGGCCACCACACTGAATCTTCCTGCCTGTTGGGGGGGATATGCCTTCTTCCCTATGTGTGCTGCTGCCCTCGCTCTGCATGTCCTCCTGCCAGGTTGGGTCAGTTGCTATGTCATCCACCACCTCGTCTTTCACATCTGCACCCTGCGCCTCCTCCTGACTTTCCGGCAATTGTGTCTCATCATCGTCCATCTCTTCTAACACTTTCCCGCCATCGCCTTCATGTGACCGTGGCTGGTCCAAGCTTTGGGCATCGCTACATGCGATCTCTTCTGGCCCCACTTCAAGTTGACCTGCCGAGAGTCCGGAATCTTGAAATGGAAAACTGAACAGCTCTTCAAAGGGTCCAAGTGTGGGAACAGTTGGCTCAGTGCACTTGGCATGGTGGGAGGAAGGAGGAGCAGGATGAGGAATATCCGGGCCATGCTCACGGCTACTCAGACTTGACCGTGTGGAAGACATGGTGGTGGTGGTGGCTATGTGACTGGAAGCATTATCTGCTATCCAAACAACAACCATTTCACACTGCTCTGGCTTCAATAGTGGTGTGCTGCGGTCCCCTAGAAACTGGGACAGGAAGGTCGAGCGAGAAGATGTGGGTCTTTGTTGTGGTCCACTTTCACCTTTGCCACGGCCTCGTTCTCTGCACCATCAGCATCACGTCCACTTCTCCATCCCTTGCTCCTTGTCTTGCCCATTTTAAATGGACTACTGCACTATTTCAAAAGCTCAACACAAATGTATTTATTTGGAGCTAAATGATATCTAATCAGTATGCCTGCAAAGCTACGATTTTTCAAACACCAAGCCTCAGCCTGACATAACAGACTGTGTTAAATTTTTTTGGGCTTTTTGGTGAATTTAAAACCTCCAAAAAAGAGTGGCACAAGGCTAGCACACAGAACTATGCTACGTATGCCTGCTGAAATACGATTTTTCTAAACCAGATACAACAGAACTCAGCCGGACATAATAGACTGTATCAACTTTTTTTAAGGTTTTGTATAATTAAAAAAAAAAGAGCAATGCTAACAGACAGAGAGATGAAACTTATGCCTCTCAAGCTATGATTTTTCAAACACAGATACAACAGGCCTCAGTCTGACTTAACAGACTGTCTGAAATTTTTTGGAGGGTTTTGTAGAATTTTTTTAAATGCAAAATAGTGCTGTATATAAGTAATGTAACAGACAGCAAAAAAGTTTGGAAACTGGCCAAAAATGCCCAAACTTGGGGAACGCAGATATGTGAGGCCTGTCACAGAAATACAACACTGCCAAATATGTGGCCTGTAGTTTCTTTAATGCAAAATAGTGCGGTATATAAGTAGAGTAACAGACAGCAAAAAAGGTGGGAAACAGGCCAAAAATGCCTAAACTTGGAGCATGCAGATATATGAGGCCTGTCACAGAAATACCACACTGCCAAATATGTGGCCTGTATTTTTTGTGCAAATTAAGGTGTATATAAGTATAGTAACAGACAGCAAAAAAAGTGGGAAACCGGCCTAAAATGCCCAAACTTGGAGCACGCAGATATGAGGCCTGTCACGGAAATACCACACTGCCAAATACAGTATGTGGCTTGTATTTTTTTGAATGCAAAATAGTGCTGTATATAAATATATGCAATATTCGTACCACAAAAACAATATATTGCTGGAGTATAAATTAGGTATAAACCAAAAATCAAAAAGAATACCCCCAAAATATAACCTTTAATTTGCTGGGTAAAATTACCCTTTATAGGCTCAGGAGACAATAACAATTTTAATACTATAGTCTAAACACTCTTATACAATACTAAAAAGGATAGAGACTAATGTGGTGGAGAGTGATCTCTCCCTACTCACCCTACCTCACAGCGGAGGTTGGCACCCTAAATTCAACATGGCGCCACCGCTCACCGACGGCTTTGCCTTCAGACCCTAGAGGGAAACTAAACAAAGAAAAACCACCACCAACACCAATGATTCCCTATTGTGCAGTTGTGCAAAAGTGCTTAAAGGGAACCTGTCACCCCCAAAATCGATGGTGAGGTAAGCTCACCGTCATCAGGGGCTTATCTACAGCATTCTAGTGCAGTAATGCAGTTCAATTTTCATGTTTGCATGTTTTAGCGCCGCAGTGTGCTGCCTTATTTATTGGATGCAGGAATATAATCATAAAACAATAATCAAAAAAATGAGATTGTACTCATCCAAATAAGACGCCCATCCCGACGTGTTTCCCCCCCAGGAAAATAAACTGGGGTTCATCAGAGGAAGGAACAGGGCTTCTCCCAGTATGAGGCAGCTGCCATGAGCCGCGTCTCGCTGTCACCGCTTGCAATAAAGGGCTACACGTGTCCTGTCATATGTTCACTTAAATACCTTTTGCCGCCATGATTATCGTATGTTCGGCCCGGAAGTGACGTATTGCTACTCGGGCCGCGTCACCATACTTCCGGTAAGTGAAGCGCACAGCGTTCCACTCAGCCGGCACTCCCACCATCTAGGAGTTAGGGGCAGTACCAAAATATTGCTGCTCCAGGCGTACCACCATGATTGCGGTGAGTGAAGTGCAAAGCGTTCCATCCGTATATTCATCCGACAGAGATTAAACAACGTCTGATACCCGCCTCATATCCCAGATGATCCATATTATGTTTAGGCAAAAGAAATCATTAATATAATACTGATGGCAGAAGGGACAATGACACATTCGCATAGCTCTCCAATTACAAGGGTACATTCAATTTATGGTAAGTTCTATTATTATCCACCATTAAATCAGTTGGATTAAACTCTGAAAGAGCCATTAAAGTTATTGTTTCCATTTTTAGTGGAAACTATATTGTGGTCTTCTGGGAGACCTATACAGCATGCCAGTAAATTATCCATCATCTAGATCATATTTTGAATACAAACAATTCAAATAAAACTCGTAAAACAGAGTTGTTCGTTTAGACCCAGAGGGGACATGGATTCCATCAGGAAGATCCACCTAGTCTCCCGTTGGAGTATTTTGCAATCCCAGTCGCCAAGCCTGACAGATTGGGGTACAGTCTCTATCACCTGAAACGAAAGCGACCCCAGGTCTCCCCGGTGTTTTTCCACCATGTGGCGTGCCAAAGGGGTGTCACCTTTGTGTTTTATGTCTCCCACATGTTTGCCTATCCTGATTCTTAGTTGTTTTTTGTTTTTCCAACATAGTTTAATGGACAGTTACACGTACATAGGCAAACCACCCCTGTTGTCCTACAACTAGCAAAGTCCCTATTTTTAAAGACACGTCCTGTGGTTACACTATAAAACGTCTTTGATTGATTGATTAGTTTACACATGTTGCAACCCCTGCATCTGAAGGTGCCCAAACTTCTGTGTTCCAACCAAGTGCTCTCTACTTCTGGAGGGTTCAGGTGGCTATGGACCACATAATCCCATATAGATTTCCCCCTTTTATATGTCACTGAGGGGAATTTAGGGATACATTCGGCTATATCTGGGTCTGCCCTTAGGACATCCCAATATCGTTTCAGAATACCCATCACTTTACCATTCTGATCATCATACGTTCCAACTAGCTTGGTCATCCCTCCTATTTCCCTTTTTGGTTTAGTGGTGAGTAGTCGCATGCGATTTGAATTCCATGCTGCTTCATATCCCTTTTCGACAACCTGTTCGGGTTATCCCCTTTCTCTGAATTCATGGCACTCGCTTGTTGTTCAAAATCTCGCAATGAGGAGCAATTCCTATGGAGTCTAAGAAATTGACCCATTGGTATGTCTCTTCAAATTTGTTGGATGGCAGCTCTCCCACCTGAGGAGGCTTAGTAGCTGTCTTCTTGCGATAGATAGTGCTATTTAATGTCCCCTAATTACATTTCCAAAGAAGTACATCCAGGAAGGGGATGCTATCTCCCCCCACCTCACAGGTGTAACCTCTCTGACGGCATCACTGCATGGCCTCCCATCCCTCACACACAATCTTACCCACTGCTCCAGGTCATGTTGTGGTCTCTGTCTGCTGCCGGCTCCATGCTCTGTGTCTCTTGCTTTCTGCCTGCTCTCTGCATGATTCCTGGCTGTGTGCATAGGGGGACGGCGCCAGAACTCTCTGGCTCTTATGGAATCAGGGTGCACCTGTCTAATGTGTCCCTGACCAATTACCAAGAGGCCTCTAGTATTTAGGGCAACTCCACCCTGTAGACTGCACCTGTGCAATGTGTTAAACTCAGTTAGTGTTGTGCTTCTGAGCTGCCAGGCCTTGCTCTGTGTTTTGCCTTCTCTGTAGGCTTTACTCCTTGCCTTATTCTTGTCTGTCTGCCCTCCAGGAGGCAGAATATCCTGGTCCCTGTATCCTAGTTCTAGCCTCAATTTGTATTTGTCTGTCCGCCCTCCAGAAGTCAGAATATCCTGGTCCTTGTGTCTTTGTTTCTGTACCTTGTATAGTATCATTACCTTGTCTGAACTCTGACCTACCTCTATCTCCCTGTCTGTGGTTTCTTTCCCTGCAGTGCCTCTCTGCTCTCGACTCCGCACTCTGCGACCTTGCTTTGCTTCTTGCTCTGCAACCTGTGACTTTGCTCTGCCCTCTGTGCCTCCGCTCTGCTCTTGGCTCTGCACTCTGTGCCTTTGCTCTGCTCTTGGCTCTGCACTCTGTGCCTTCACTCTGCTCTTGGCTCCGCACTTTGTGGTTCTACCTTTGTCTCTCTGCGGCTCTGCCTGTGTTCCTTACTCCTGCGGTTCTGCTTCATGCTGGCTCTTGCTGCTGCAGAATCTCTTTGCTGCAGCTCTTCTCCGCATACCTTGTGGTTTCGCTCTGCTCTTGCTGCAGTATCTCTCACTGCAGCTCCTCTCCGCATACCTTGTGGTTCACCCCTTGTGTGAACAGGTCCCAACCTGTCCCTTCCTACTTTGTTCCTTCCTGCTTGCATCCGTACCTGTACCTCTTGTGTGAACAGGCCCAACCCTGTTCCTTCTTACTTTGTTCCTTTCTGCTTGCTTTCGTACCTGCACCTCTTGTGTGAACAGGTCTCTACCTATTCCCTCATACACACCAGCCTGCCCTGTGTCTCAGCCGTGCCTGCCTGCCCTTTGTCTCAGCCGTGCCTGCCTGCCCTGTGTCTCAGCCGTGCCTGCTTGCCTACTCATCCGAGTTAAAGCCGTGCTCATCTGCCAGTCCTGCCTGTCGCCTGCACCTGTCCTGGTGTTCCTGTTTCCCAAGTGAGATCAGCAGCCACAGCCAGACACCACCCTGGAGTAGCACCTGGCAGCTGCCTGCCGCACAAGCCTGATCTCACCATCAGGGGCTCCAGTGAAAACCAAGGCAGCTGTCCTAGTCACGCCCCTTCCAGGGTAGTCTGGTTTGTGGCTCAATGGGGCCACAAACCCCCCGAACTCACGCCCACCAGTAAGGGCGTGAGAGTGACAACAGGTAAATCTTAGGCCCAAATTGTTGACGTTCAAATGGTCCACAAACTTTCTAAATGAATCACCATCCCCTGACCAGAGTATGAGGATGTCATCAATGAAGGGTCCCCAGAATACAATGCGGGGGCACCAGTATCATGTGATAATACACGTGGTGCTCGTTTGGTACCGCCTCTAACCTCCAGATCCTTTGAGTGGAAAGCTTTGCGCTTCACTCACCGCAATCATGGTGGTACGCCTGGAGCAGCGATATTTTGCTGGTACTGCCCCTAACTCCTAGATGGTGGGAGTGCCGGCTGAGTGGAACGCTGTGCGCTTCATTTACCAGAAGTATGGTGACGCGGCCCGAGTAGCAATACGTCACTTCCGGGCCGAACATACGATAATCATGGCGGCAAAAGGTATTTAAGTGAACATATCACAGGACACGTGTAGCCCTTTATTGCAAGTTGTGATGGCGAAATGCAGCTCATGGCATCTGCCTCGTACTGGAAGAAGCCCTGTTCCTTCCCCTGATGAACCCCGGCTTATTTTCCTGGGGGGAAACGCATCGGGATGGGCGTCTTATTTGGATGAGTACAATCTCATTTTTTTGATTATTGTTTTATGACTATATTCCTGCATCAGTCTGGTTAGTGAAACTAGGGGTTATATGTATTGAGAAAGCAAAATTATGATACTTTAAAGATGCACATTTAGGCTATTTTTCTACCCTTGTTTATTATCTGATGAAAGGTTAACAGGAAAAAGGGGGTTATTTATAATAGCTATGGTAATACCATATATAAGGTACCAGGGTTTCTGAAAACCAAAAAACCCTGAAAATTTGGGAACTACCCAAAATAGACTGATGCAGTCTCTGATTAAGCTCTTTTGCACAACTGCACTTTAGGGAATCGTTGGTGTTGGTGGTGTTTTTTCTTTGTTTAGTTCCCCTCTAGGGTCTGAAGGGTGAGCCGTCGGTGAGCGGGGCCGAATGTAGGGTGCCAACCTCCGCTGTGAGGTACGGTGAGTAGGGAGAGATCACTCTCCACCACATTAGTCTCTATCCTTTTTAGTATTGTATATGAGTGTTTAGACTATAGTATTAAGGTTGTTATTGTCTCCTGACCCTATATAGGGTAATTTTACCCAGCAAATTAAGGATTATATTTTAGGGGTATTCTTTTTGATTTTTGGTTTATATGTATATAAGTAGAGTAACAGACAGCAAAAAAAAGTGGTAAACCGGCCTACAATGCACAAATCTGGAGCACGCAGATATATGAGGCCTGTCATGGAAATACAACACTGCCAAATATGTGGCCTGTATTTTTTTAAAATGCAAAATAGTGTTGTATATAAGTAGAGTAACAGACAGCAAAAACAGTGGTAAACCGGCCAAAAATGCCCAAACCTGGAGCACGGCGATATATGGGGCCTTTTTTGCTTTTTGGTGAATTTAAAACCCCCCAAAAAAAGAGTGGCACAAGGCTACCACACATAACTATGCTACTGCGAATATACGATTAAAAAAAAAAAAAAACACCAGGAATCACCCTGATATAACAGACTGTATTAATTTTTTTTTTTTGGCTTTTGGGTGAAATTATAAAATAAAAATAAAAATAGTAGAACAAGGCTAGCACACACAACTATGCTTCGTATGCCTGACAAACTATGATTTTTCTACAGATGCACCAGGACTCAGTCTGACATAACAGACTGTATATTTTTGGGGGGCAGGGGTGAATTTTTTGAAAAAAGAAAAAAAAAAGAAAACTGCAACTAGGTATATAGTAAATAAGCAGCAGCAGAAAGTTATGGAGTTAAAGGGAACCTGTCACCAGATTTGGCTGATATAAGAGACAGCCACCACCTTTCAGGGCTTATCTACAGCATTCTAATAATAAGTCCTGGATCCGACATTAAAGAAAAGAAAAACAACTTTTAATATACCCACACGGGGGGGTGGGGGGGCGGTCTGGTGCAGGGCGGTCCAATTGATGTCGCTGGTCCAGGTCTGGCGTCTCCCATCTTTTTGCGATGCCGCCCTCCTGTTGTTTCATCACTCCACGGCATCGCTCTCCTGCGCAGGCGTACTTATCTGTCCTGTTAAGGGCAGAGGAAAGTACTGCAGTGCGTAGGCGTCGGGCCTCTCTGACCTTTGCCAGCGCCTGCACACTGCAGCACTTTCCTCTGCCCACAATAGGGCAGATAAATATGGATCGCTCCCACGTAAGGACAATGGGGTACTCTGTACCGGGTCCTTCAGTTCCCTCAGCGAGGATGTCTCGGTGGCCCGATCCGGACCGTGGCCCTATGAGGGGCGCCCAATTAAAGGGCAGAGTTCGTAGATAACGGTAGTGTTCATGACGCCACCTGTGGTATTCGATCAGGGTGACCGACGATGCTTAGGGGTCCGCTGGGGTGATGGAATGGCAGCTAGATGGTATACCCTCCCACAGGTGAAGTATATCCCCAGGGCTTCCCAGAAGTGTAGATGGTGGATGGTGCAAGGCGCGGTGAATAACGAGGACACAATGGGTGCAGTCTCTTTACCTTTACTGAAGGCTTCAGCATCCACAGTCCAGGGTGCCGGATGACAGGGTAGGCAGGGTCCGGCCGGTCTGATGGCAATTCCAGAGTCCCCTTATCCAGGTGGAAATCAGTAGCCTTCCCCTTGCGCACAGTAAAGTAGTAGATCCCTACTTGCATTAGCTACCATAAGGTCCTCACTCTTGTTACTTCTCTCTCTCTGTCCCCCAGATGGATAGGACATAACCCGTATGACGGTGGTGGCCTGAGGCTATTTTATAGGGACCCTAGGGTCGCCCCTCCTCCGCGTTGCCACCGTGTCTGCTTAGGTGTTTAGGTCGGACAGCCAACTTGGAATCGACTGCCCTGCCGGTCTCTGAAGTAAAGCGTAGAGTATATTACTCCCTCGGTGTTCCGGCCATCGGATCTGCGCTTAGTTGGAGGCAGCCTGATTCTAGCTGGTCTCCCACTGTTGTTTCACTCCTGTTGCTATGACTTCTGTGCTCACTCACTACGACACACTTCCTTGTCCTTTCTTAGGAGGCTGCCACATGGGTTGCAGGCGCAACTTCGTGTCCTTCTTTCCCTTTCCTGGGCCAAGCCCAGTCTGCTCCTCTCCTCCTCCTGGCTCCAACTGTCCGACTTCCTAACCAACCCCACCCAAGTGTGAGGAGCGGCATAATAGATATAACCTTTTGCTCTCCCTGGTGGCCAGTGTGTGAAGTGTGTGTGGCTGTGATATCTGGCAGGGTGAACTCCTTTGGTGCCATCAGACGTAACATCGCTCCCCCTGGTGGAAGAACGACATTACTGCAACGACCAGGACTCTGGGGCGCTGCAAATACGCCTGCGCAGGAGAGCGATGCCGGGGAGTGATGAAGCAACAGGAGGGCGGCATCGCAAGAAGATGGGAGATTCCAGACCTGGACCTGTGACATCAATTGGACTGGACCGACCTGCAGGTAAAATAATAAAAACATATTTTTCTTATCTTTCAGTTCGGATCGGGGGCTTATCTACGGCATTATAGAATGCTGTGTATAAGCTCTGAGAGCCAGTGGCCACATCTTATATCTGCCATAACAGCTGATATGTTCCCTTTAATAGAGACTTGTATACATACGCACTATGCACTGTAGTTTTCTTATTGCTGGATTAGACACCATGTTTGGGCCCTTCCCTGTCATCTATATTTGCATCTAGTCTTACTGTCTCCATTTCTAGCACTGTATTCTGTAAGTAGGGAGACTCTATTGTGGTGCAGGATGTCGTTACTCACATGCGCTGGGTACAATGTCCTTGTGTCTCTCACACTAGAAGCTCCTGATTTTATCATCCATTATCAGTGTCTGTTATGTTCTTTATGTGCAGATATTCTCTTCATGTTGTCACTGTGGTCACCGGTCTATGTGGGATAAGACCCTTCCAGATGATGCACTTTAGATTTACATATTAGTTTTGTGTCTCCCTATTTGATGAGGACCAATCGTCTATTGACAGAACTGTAGAGTGTAAAATCCCCCACACAGTGTATAGTGCGGTAAACCCCCTGTCATGAATCCCCTCACCGCTGCCACCAATTTCTCACGATTCACACCGTGACCGTCATCCCTACGTCACAGGTTGGGGTGACTTTAGGCCAACAGACGGCTATCACATGTGCAGGGGGCTTATCTTAGTTATCCCTCCACTGCTAACAATGTGATGAGAAAACACACACAAGGCTATTGACCTCTTAGTTTACAGCAGGGGCTTATTGTAGGTATCCCACTGCTTTTCAATATACCACGAACTGCAGGGATTTATGTATATCCCGCTTACAGTTCCACTTAACACTTGCAGCTCTCTGGCGCCCCCCTTACTCTCAGGTCAAATTAGGTACTGCACCCTGGGTAATTAGTCGCCAGACAGGCTGCCTGCTATGTACTGGCTATTGGGCACGCTGCAGCAACGCGATAAACTACTCCCACTCAGGCAGGAACAATAATTATCAACGCTGCAGTCGCTACAACATAACCCAAAAGTCGGCACACGGTACCACTGCCACCAGCTTCGATTAAACGGGTCCGAAGCTAACCCAACACAACAGTAGCGTATTTTCCCTTCAGAAGACTTAGGGTACGGTTTAGAACAGGAGAATGAACTGATATTAAATATTATATCCCATAAAAATTAGGCAGTGCTTTATCAAAAATATTTTATAAAGATGTTACAAATGAAACAATTGCAAATATGTACAAGGGTAATTATGAAATAAACAGGGATTAAATGAGAAAAGGTAACTCTCACATGTTCAAAGCATGGCAGGCAACCATACTTCCCAACTCATTTGGACGTGCTGCTGGCTCCAGAAGAAGAAATCAAGCAGAAGACTGAGCTGGGGAGCCTGCCACAAACTTAAAACCTTAAGGCTGTGACATCACAGAAAGGCTGGCTTATCCAGACCCTCCTCTCTCTACATTCTGAGAACTTCAATCTTAAATCTATCTACTTTCTATAACTGCGCTACAAAACATGTCATAGTCATAACAAACCCATCATTCATCTCGGATTAACGTGGGCATTCTAATGATATCAATTATGTCCTATCTGGGACACATATTTACAGAGAAAACCCTACTTCTTTACCAGATGGAGCTAGAAGCTCAGGTTTTACGTGGTGAATAGATCCACCGAGGGGTGTGAAGAATATATATTTTCGTGTTTTTTACGTAAACGGGTTGTGTAATATCTTAACAAAACAAGACAAAGGACTTCCATGCATTTCTGGAAAGTTAGAATCCAGTTCTAGCCTGTCACTTTCCACTGCAAGAATGCCGGTCGTAAATACTTCGGTTCTCTGAGCTACAGGTAATAAACTCTTCCTCCCCATCTACATTGGCAAAGCAGCTCTTGGCTGAGTGAAAGGGAAGGAATTTGAAGCTACAAACTGTTGCAGCATCACCCCAAGAAGGGGGGCTTAGCCCACGCAGGCTAGCAAGAGAACTACTTATGATATTTCATACCATATCGTGACACCTCCCCCTTTTGGTGTGCGCTAGGGAGGCAGAACCCCACGGTATGCCTCCATGGGCACCTCAGTAGGTTCACCCTGGCGGGAGAGTCCATCTGCATTCCCATGCTCTTTGCTCGTTTTGTGTTCAATGGTGAAATCAAACTGCTGAAGGGCAAGGCTCCAGCGGAGCAACCTGCCGTTGGTTCCACACATGGCGTTTAGCCAGCGCAGAGGGTTGTGGTTGGTCACCACAGTGAAGGGGCGACCGTACAAGTAGGGCTGCAAGCGCTGCAGGGCCCAGACTATGGCCAGGCACTCCTCGATGGTGGAGTAAGCCACTTCCCTCGGCAAAAGTTTCCGGCTCAGGTATAACACGGGGAGCTCTTGGTCCTCCGAGTCAACCTGGCTGAGCACAGCACCAAGGCCAAACTCGCTGGCGTCGGTCTACACCAAGAACGGTCGACTGCTGTCGACTGCTTTCAACACGGGCGTTGCGCAGTGCGGTTTTCAACGCCTGGAAGGCCCCCTCACAGCCATCTGTCCAGTTGACAATGTGGGGTAGCTTCTTCCTGGTGAGGTCCGTCAAAGGTTTTGCCAGGCTACTATAGTGTTGTACAAAGTGCCTATAGTACCCTGCAGTGCCCAAGAAGGACATCACCTGTTTCTTGGTCACGGGAGTGGGCCAGTTCACGATCGCGCCCACTTTCTCCGGCTCTGGCTTCAGGGTGTTCCCGCCTACCCAGTGCCCCAGGTAGTGAACCTCCCTCATGCCCATCTGGCACTTTCCCGGCTTGATAGTCAGTCCTGCTTGGTGAATTCGCCTGAGCACCTCCTCGAGATTCTGCAGGTGTTCCTCCCAGGAGGAACTGAAGATGGCAATGTCATCCAAGTACGCCACGGCGTACTTCTCCTGTCCCTGAAGCAGGAGGTTGACCATCCGCTGGAAAGTGGCAGGGGCATTCTTCATGCCGAAGGGCATGACCGTGGACTCGTACAGTCCAAAGGGTGTGATAAAGGCGGACTTCTCCTGCGCCTCGGGGCTCAGGGGAATCTGCCAGTATCCTCGACTCAGATCCATTATTGTTAGGTAATCTGCGCCAGCTAACTTATCCAGCAGCTCCTCAATGCGCGGCATTGGGTGCGTGTCAGAGGCTGTGATGGCGTTGAGCCCCCTGTAGTCCATGCAGAACCGGGTGGTCCGGTCTTTCTTTGGCACGAGAACTACAGGTGATGCCCACGCGCTCTTTGACCGTCGAATCACCCCCAGCTGTAACATCTCATCGATCTCTTGGCGCATAATCTGCTGCACCTGGTCAGAGATTCGATAGGGTTTTCGCCGTAGTGGGGCGTGATTCCCGGTGTCCACCTCGTGGAGGGCTAACTCAGTCCTCCCAAGTCGGTTGGAGAACACGACCCGGAAGGGTTCCAGTGTGGTTTGCAACTGCAACCGCTGGGGTTCAGTTAACGAGTCGCTTACCTCCACGTCCTCGATGGACCTATTGGCCTTGGCTTGGGCCAGCATGTCCAGGAGGGTGTCTTCCTCCCCATCTTCGGGCAAGCTGCAGACCGGTAGGATGAAAGGTTCACGTTTGTGATGAGCCTTCATCATGTTGACGTGAAAGGCCTTTCGCCTACCCCGAGCGTGGTCAAGCGTGACCACGTACGTGACCGGGTTGAGCTGTTGGTGGACGACGTATGGGCCCTCCCAGGCTGCCTGAAGCTTATCTGTTGGTACGGGGACCAGCACCCACACCTTTTGACCCACGTAGTAGGTCCGCTCCTGGGCGTTCTGGTCGTACCAGTGCTTCTGGTCAGCCTGAGCCTGCGTCATGTTGTCATGCACCAACTGCGTCAAGGTCTGCATCTTGTCACGGAAGCGCATGACATACTCCAATATGGACACTTCAGAAGGGTTCGGCTCCTCTTCCCAGGATTCTCTTACCAACCTAAGGGGTCCCCGGACTCGCCTGCCGTACAGGAGCTCGAAGGGGAAGAACCCCGTCGAGGCCTGCGGAACCTCTCGGTAAGCAAACAGCAGGTGTGGGAGGTGCCGCTCCCAGTCGCGCCCTTGAGTCTCAACCAGCGTGCGTAGCATCTGTTTGAGGGTACCATTGAAGCGTCCACACAAGCCATTGGTCTGTGGGTGATACGCACTCGATACCAGGTGCTTCACCTGCATTCTCTTACAGAGAGCCTCCATTAGGCGAGACATAAATTGGGTCCCTTGATCAGTAAGCATTTCCCTGGGAAACCCTACACGTGAAAAGATAGCCAATAGGGCATCCGCCACCTTATCTGCCCTAGTTGACGACAGAGCTACTGCCTCTGGGTACCGGGTAGCGTAGTCTACCACAGTAAGGATGTATTGCTTTCCAGAGCTGCTGGGGACGGCCAGCGGGCCTACAATGTCCACCGCGATCCTCTGGAAAGGCTCCTCTATCACTGGTAAAGGGATCAGGGGAGCCTTAAGAGCAGGCCCCGCATTCCCCACTCTTTGACAAGTGATACAGGAGCGGCAGTAGTTTGACACATCTGTCCCCATCTTAGGCCAATAGAAGTGTTGAGACAGCCGGGCCTTAGTGTTGCTGATCCCCAAGTGTCCAGCTAGCGGAATCTCATGGGCAATCCGTAACAACTCACCCCGGAATTGCTGCGGGACGACCAGCTGTCTTTCCTTCAACCACTCCTTTTGTGATTCTCCGGGTACTGTCTCCCGGTATAACCTTCCTCGTTCCCAGAACACCCTCTCCTTATCAGTCTCGGAGGTGGGCGTCTCGGCGAGTTGCCTCAAACTCTCTAGGCTCGCATCTGTGTGCAGAGCAGCCTGAAACTCCTGGCTAGGGGAAGCCAGAAGAGAGGTCAGGGTCCCTTCCCCACGGGAACCCTCTTGGACCTGCTCTGGGTCCACCTCTGGTTCAGTCACACTGATGACTGAGGAGGGTCCGGAAGGCCGACAGTTATCTGCGTTCCGGGCACTCTGACTGCGGGTGACAGCAGCTACGTAGGCTGTCTCCCCGGGGGTTTCTACAGACCCATCAGCCGGCGCTGCTATGGGCTCTACCTCCCCATCCACCCCCAACACTTCAGGAGCAGTGCTACTTATGGGCCAGTTACCTTCCTCTGTGCCACTGGTCAATTTCATGGCATCACCTTTCTCACGGTTCCCATGCTTCTCCCCATTTCCTGTAGCACCGACACTTGCCCCTTCTAGGGGTTCCTCAGCCGTCTCACTCCGCAGAGTGACGGGGCTGAGCATTCCTGTACCTATGGACACATCAACTTTCACAGAAAAATCATTATCATGTTCAGTTGGCACAGGTACAACATTTTCACCATTAATCCTAGGGAAAAAATGGTTATCAGATGCATCATTACAAGATAAAGCATGGTCAGGTAACACATGCGATTTCCCATCATCATCATCCTCATCAGGGTTAACGTTACCCTTATTAGCAGATTGGGGAGGGGTGTCAGGAACGTAGTATGCAACCATCCTCCCCAAATCAGTCCCCAATAAAACATCAGTGGGCAAATTATCAGACAGCCCCACTTCCTTCACCCCGCTCCCGGCATCCCAATCAATATATACTCGGGCCATTGGCAAGGGACAGCTGATGCCCCCAATCCCAGTGACAGTTAGGGTTTTCCCCGGAATGATCTCTTCAGGGGCTGCCAGTTTGGGTCGGATGAGGGTTCGTTCAGCTCCGGTGTTCTTGAGGCCTGTAGCGACATGGCCTCCCACAGTGACGTACTGTACGTTGTCACACCCCCTCACAGCCACCCCACCCACCAAAAGAACTGCTGCGTTAGGCCCTGGGGCCTTAGATGGGGGGGTTCTTCGGCTTGTCTGGACAGTAAGGACTGATATGGCCAGTCCGCTTGCAGAAGAAACACTGGCGAGGGTTGGTGGTAGGTCTGGTGCTGTTGGCCACGGGGACAGGACCTCTGGTGTGTTGGCTGGCAGGGGTACTGATGTTGGTTGTCGGCTTACCCCCTCTCCAGCTGGTGGTGACTGGCTTCTGCACTTCCGTCCTACGGTTGGCCTCATAAACCGTGCTTGAGGGTATGGCAACCGTGAAGGGAATTGGGTGAAAAAATGAGAGGAAAGGAAGTGCAACTACTGGGGGCTTGTGGGGGGGGGGGGTTCTGAGTAGGACCCCTGTTGAATAGGGTTGGATGACTATATGAAAATAGTCGTGCATTCAGGCTTCCACTATGTGCGCCTAGTGGATCCTGTGCCTCACGCAGGTATTGTCAGCCCACAGGATATTAACCTAAATGTGTGCCGACTAAGGTGACCTGCACACTACAGGGTATGGGTGTGTGGCGTATACAGTATATGCACACATGTAAATTGTGTAAACCACATACACCGGTAGGGCCGGCTGGGGACTCACCAGGATCCAAAGGTGTTGTGGATGTGGTGCTGCTTTATATGTTGCTGCCTGAAAAGATCCGTGGTGACGGTCCTGGTGTTCAGATGGCAGGAAGGCGGACTATTGGCAGCCGCGGCACAGCAGGAATGCAAAGAAGCTGCGTAGAGCCAGGGAGAGCCCCGGCCGGTGGCGTCCGTGGATACGAGCGGGGGGAAGAGTGGCCATGGGAAACCTGGCGTGTGATGTTACAGGAACTACGGCGCGGTGCTGAGACCAAGAGGGTATCCGATGCATTTCGAAGGAGTGGCATCCTTCTTCATCAGGGTTACCGATATTATCCAGGGACGCCACTGGCAGGGGCCCTCCCTGGCTCTACGCAGCTTCTTTGCATTCCTGCTGTGCCGCGGCTGCCACTAATCCACCTTCCTGCCATCTGAACACCATGACCGCCACCACGGATCTTTCAGGCAGCAACATATAAAGCAGCTCCACATCCATAACGCCTTTGGATACTGGTGAGTCCCCAGCCAGCCCTACCGGTGTATGAGGTTTACATGATTTACATGTGTGCATATATACGACACACACCCATACCCTGTAATGTGCAGAGCACCTCAGTCAGGTCACATTTTGGTTAATATCCTGTGGGTTGACAATACCTGCCCGAGGCACATGATCCACTAGGTGCACTTAGTGGAAGCCTGAACGCACGACTATTTTCATACAGTCATCCACCCCTAAACTGCCAGGGTTTTTGTTGCAGCCACATCTGTTCTGTCTCTGCGGTGTACATCTATGTTCTGGGTTCCAAAAGAGTTAATTTAAAAACAAATGTTTAGTGTGTTAAAAATAATAGAATGTGTCTTCTGCTTTTTTATATATTTTTTTCTTCTTCCAAGAATTGTTAGTGTCTATTTTTTTAAACATTTTAATATTTGCTTTTTTATCTGGTGTCTTTCTTGTAATGTAGGAAAGCCTAAGGCCAGAAATAAACCCCATAAACACTGTATATGGAGACTTTGGTGTCAAGTATCATATTTTTTGGACAATAAGATGCACTTTTTCCTCCAAAATTTTAGAGAAAAGGGTGCATCTTACAGCCCAGATGTACCATATAGTGGCTATAGGCAGGGGGGAAGTGGCAGAGACGGAGGAGCAGGTTACAGGAGGCAGGAGCCAGCAGCTACGGCTAACACATTTGCCCACTGTTAAATAACATGAATATTCACTGCTCCCCACGCCCATAGTCCCTTTCACCCACAGTCCCTCTCACTGGGCCTGTGGAGCAGTGAATATTCATTCTCTTTAATAGCGGGCACTCATGATCACCCAACCACTATAAAAGAAAATTAATATTCACTGCTCACCAAGCCCAAAAATATGGGCGTGGGGAGCAGTGAATATTTTGGAAGCTGACCTCGGCGTGTGGAGGCTACTTACACGTTGTGCGCTGCTTACACTCTGAAATCAGCTGATGGAATCAAACATGGCGCTGAGCAGAGGGACGGTGCATAAAATCGTTTATTTTTTTTATGTGAGCAGCGTGATAGGGCCATGTTTACCAGGATTGGGTGGCATCTATACCATGATAATGATAGCCATGTTTACCAAAATGGGGATAGTATCCATGTACTGTATATGAGGTTGGGGATAGGAGCCATGTATACTATGATGGAGATGGGGGGCCATGTATACTAGGATGGGGATGGTGGCCATGTAAACAAGGATGGGGTGCCATGTATACCAGGAAGGGGGGCCATGTATACCGGAATGGGGCCAGCCATATATACCAGGATGGTTAACCATGTAAACCAGGATGGGGTGGGGGCCATATATACCAGGATAAGGGGCTTCGTATACTCAGTGGGGGGGCACGTATACCTGGATTGGTGGCCATATATAACTGAATGAGGACATACATACCATGATAGATGTTTATATATATAAAATATTCGTTAAAAACATAAATAGTAAACTAAAAAATGATAGTGTTGGCCCCCTTAAAAATAGTCTGGGTGAAATGGTTGATGAGGATGAGGAAAAAGCCAATATGCTAAATTACTTTTTTTCATCAGTATTTACACAAGAAAATCCCATGGCAGACAAAATGACTAGTGATAAAAATTCTCAATTAAATGTCACCTACTTAACCCAGCAGGAAGTGCGGCGGCATGGTATACACCCTCGAGTACTGCAGGAATTAAGTACAGTCATTGATAGACCATTATTGTTAATCTTTAAAGACTCCATAATTACAGGGTCTGTACCACAGGACTGGCGTATAGCAAATGTGGTGCCAATATTGAAAAAGGGGACAAAAACTGAACTTGGAAATTATAGGCCAGTAAGCTTAACCTCTACTGTGGGTAAAATCCTGGAGGGCATTCTAAGGGATGCTATACTGGAGTATCTGAAGAGGAATAACCTCATGACCCAGTATCAGCACGGGTTTAGTAGGGACCGTTCATGTCAGACTAATTTGGTCAGTTTCTATCAAGAGGTAAGTTCCGGATTGGAACAAGGGAACCCAGTGGATGTAGTGTATATGGACTTTTCAAAAGCTTTTGATATGGTGCCACACAAAAGGTTGATACATAAAATGAGAATAATGGGGATAGGTGAAAATATGTGCAAGTGGGTTGAGAGCTGGCTCAGGGATAGGAAACAAAGGGTGGTTATTAATGGAGCACACTCAGACTGGGAAGCGGTTAGCAGTGGGGTACCACAGGGGTCAGTATTGGGCCCTCTTCTTTTTAACATTTATTAATGACCTTGTAGAGGGCATTCAGAGTAGAATTTCAATATTTGCAGATGACACTAAACTCTGCAGGGTAATCAATACAGAGGAGGACAATTTTATATTACAGGATGATTTATGTAAACTATAAGCTTGGGCTGATAAATGGCAGATGAGCTTTAATGGGGATAAATGTAAGGTCATGCACTTGGGTAGAAGTAATAAGATGTATAATTATGTGCTTAATTCTAAAACTCTGGGCAAAACCGTCAATGAAAAAGACCTGGGTGTATGGGTGGATGACAAACTCATATTCAGTGGCCAGTGTCAGGCAGCTGCTACAAAGGCAAATAAAATAATGGGATGCATTAAAAGAGGCATAGATGCTCATGAGGAGAATATAATTTTACCTCTATACAAGTCACTAGTTCAACCACACTTAGAATACTGTGCACAGTTCTGGTCTCCGGTGTATAAGAAAGACATAGCTGAACTGTGGGGGTCTGCAATACCAAGATAGGCTATTACACTTGGGGCTATTTAGTTTAGAAAAACGAAGACTAAGGGGTGATCTTATTTTAATGTATAAATATATGAGGGGACAGTACAAAGACCTTTCTGATGATTTTTTTAATCATAGACCTGAAACAGGGACAAGGGGGCATCCTCTGCGTTTGGAGGAAAAAAGGTTGAAGCATAATAACAGACGCAGATTCTTTACTGTAAGAGCAGTGAGACTATGGAACGCTCTGCCATATGATGTTGTAATGAGTGATTCATTACTTAAATTTAAGAGGGGACTGGATACCTTTCTGGAAAAGTATAATGTTACAGGTGATATACACTAGATTCCTTGATAGGGCGTTGATCCAGGGAACTTGTCTGATTGACGTATGTGGAGTCGGGAAGGAATTTTTTTCCCCAATGTGGAGCTTACTCTTTGCCGCATGTTTTTTTTTGCCTTCCTCTGGATCAACATGTTAGGGCATGTTAGGTTAGGCTATGGGTTGAACTAGATGGACTTATAGTCTTCCTTCAACCTTAATAACTATGTAACTATGTAACTATGAATGGAGCCACTTATATCAGGATTAGAACATATACAGCTCTGGCAAAAATCAAGAGACCACTGCACAGTTTTCTAAAAATCACCATCTCTACATGTCTGACAGCCATTCCATTCCATGGTCAGTTCAATTCCAACCAAAGTACACCTCATTCTCCTTAATGTGTTTGATTGGGTGATCACCTGAATCAAATCTTATTTAACGAGAGAAAGTATAAAAACACTGTTGTGGTCTTCACAATCCTCTTGCAATAGGACAAACTGGATGACCAAACAAGTGCTAAAAATAGTCCAAAATTAATTTGAATGAAAAAATAATTTGTAACCATGGCAAAGAAGTTGAAAATTCTGGCTCAATTCTGGCTTTACTATTAGACGGACTGTAGTCCATTACAACAAAGTCATGCAGCAGACATTGGGGACAACAAAGCTATAGACCTGCAGAGGGTGAAAGCGAATATCCACTGACTGGGATGACTGTCATTTTATTTGAATGTCACTCAGCAACCCCAGGATTACATCAAGTGACCTACAAAAGAAATGGCAAATAGCAGCTGGGGTGAAGTGTACGGCAAGAACAGACTCCTTGAGGCAGGCCTCAAGTCATGTAAAGCTAGAAAAAAGCCTTTCATTAATGAGAAGCAAAGGAGAGCCAGGCTCAAGTTTGCCAAAGACCCTAATGATTGGACCATAGAGGACAGGAGTAAGGTAATCTTCTCTGATGTGTCTAATTTTCAGCTTTGCCCAACACCTGGTCGTCTAATGGTTAGACGGAGACCTGGAGAGGCGTACAAGCCACAGCGTCTTGCACCCACTGTGACATTTGGTGGAGGATCGGTGATGATCTGGGGATGCTTCAGCAAGGCTGGAATTGGGCAGGTTAATCTTTGCGAAGGAAGTATGAATCAAGCCGCATACAAGGTTATCCTTGAAAACCACTTGCTTCCTTCTGCTCAGGCAATGCTCCCTTACTCTGGGGGCTGGTTTTTCCAGTAGGACAATGCCCCATGCCATACAGCTAGGTCAATCAATGTGTGGATGAAGGAGCACCACATCAAGACCCTGTCATGGCCAGCCCAATCTCCAGACTTGAGCCCCATTGAAAACTGCTTAAATTTTTGTTCCAGGAGTGGTATAAGGTTACCCAAAAGCAGTGGAAAAGACTGTTGGAAACATGCCAAGACGCATGAAAAATGTGATTAAAAATCATGGTTATTCCACCAAATATTCATTTCTGAACTCATCCTAAGTTAAAATATTAGTATTGTTGTTTCTACGTGAATAAGAACTTGTTTTCTTTGCATTATTTGAGGTCTGAAAGCACTGTTTCTTTTTTATTATTTTGTCAATTTCTCATTTGCTGAAAATAAATACAACATTTTTAGCTTTAAATTTTGGAGACATGTTGTCACTACTTTATAAAATTAAACAGTGTACATTTTACTCAAAACACATACCTACAAAGAGAAAAATCAGAGAGACTGAAAATTTTACAGTGGTCTCGTAATTTTTGCCAGAGCTGTATATATAAAATTTAAAACCTAGGTGTGTCTTATGGTCCAGTGTGTCTTATAATCCAAAAAATATGGTAATTTCTGACCATGGTGGTTTTGAAAACAAATTTTTTTTATTTTTATAAAAGCCTCAAACTTATGTGTGTAAATCAGATATGAGATCTGACGTGATAGAAGATTACAGTGCGGGGAAGACTGGAAACATTCATATAGACGGCTCGATGGACTCGGACAAATGTGTTTCTAGAGCCGTAGTAGAAGATGATGTCATCCTCATCATGAAGTAGTTATTTCTCCTGTCACGTGTAATGAATATCTCCTGCAGTATTGTTAATGCCGATTTCAGGGTCTGTAAATGAGACGAGAATTAGCGTTATGGAAGATGAGTCTATGAGAAACGTATTCAGCTGCCGAGTCCAAGGAACAAACTATTTGTTGTCTGTGGCCTAAACTTTATAGGTTTTATTAGTAGATGTCATAGAAAAAACAATGTTGTAAAATAATAAAAATATATTTTTACATATTAAATATATTTTTCGGACTATAAGATGCAACGGACCATAAGATGCACCCCAAATTTACAGAATTAAACTAGGGAAAAAAATGTGTCAAATGGTGGTCCGTCATACAGACCGAATTCAGCTTACCGTGGGAAATCAGTAGCGCTGGTGGAGGGTGGTCACAGGGGGTGTTCGGTGGTCCAGCAGTGATATGACTCCTATCGCTGGTCCAGCAGTGATATGACTCCTATCGCAGACTGATGCGGTAGGTTCTGTGGTGCGGTGGCACCTCCAACATTTTCTGAAAGCCCGGAGCACCCGCACATCCATTGCTGTGAAGCAGTAGCCTCTGGGAAATCCCATCCCAGGCTGACATGACAGGTTTGTCGGTGCTCAGGGTTGCGGGCGCTACGCTGTCATTTTGTGAAAGCTCTCGAGCCCCGTACACCCCCACTGCTGCGATGCGGTGGCCTCCAGTAAAATGGCCTCTGGGAAAATGCCGCTGCAAATTGAGATCTCGGCTCCAAGATCTCATCTCCCGAGATCTCAATGTGTGCATGTGCCAACCCGGTGGACATTTTACCAGGGGCAAACGCATGGCAGCAACGTGGATGTGCAGTGCTCTGGGCTTTCCAAAAATGTTGGCGGAGCCCCGCTCCACTGCACACCGCCGAATACTGCCGCACCAGCCTAGGAAGGGAGTGTGATCTCCCTGCAGTGTCGGACCGCCGTAGAATCACCCGACTCCTGCTGCCGTCACACTAATTGTAAGTGTATTCTGACTAGAAGACACACCCCCATTTTCCACCCAAAAATTTTTTGGGAAAAAGTGCATCTTGCAGTCCGAAAAATACGGTAATTGCTACTTGGGTCCCCGCCAGACTCTGTATTTTCTGTTCTGTCCCAACGAACTTGTGATTGCTACAGCAAATTAATTGCCGAAGCAGTGAGTAACATAGCCAGTGATTGGTTGCATGGAGGAGATGTCTTACTCAGTAACTCAGCTTATGTTCCAGTCCATACAAGACTAGAGAATACAACATCTACACGTTCTGTCTTCTGAAATGTTTCCCTTGTTATCTCCAGTAATTTTATTATTATTCATATTCCTTGTAATGATTCATCCTCTCATCGTCTTCCTATTCAGGTCCCTACAATATCCGATCCTTTCAGTAGACATCTTCTATATTAAGAGAATTTTTCCTAACTACCCATCAAGAATGGATATGAAGAGGGACAAGATGGCAGAGAGGATATTACACCTCACCCTAGAGATTCTCTTCCGTCTTACTGGAGAGGTGAGAGATTTTGATAGCGTCACATTACATAATTCTTATTTATGGCAATGAAACTGTTGGACGGAACTCAAGAGGTGTGGAATCTGGAAATGTCTGTAGTGAGATTTATTAATGTGTCTCTCCATAACCAGGATTACATAGTAGTGAAGACCTCTAGTGAGCGCTGTCAGGACCCTCTGTCTGAGGGATGGGAAAGACCCCTGAGCCCAATCACAAGGCCTCCACCTCACCCACTGATACATGAGGACATCAATGACCAGAAGATCCTAGAACTCACCTACAAGATGATTGAGCTGCTGACTGGAGAGGTGACACTGCTGGGAATGCTGGGACATTATACCGTAATGCTATGAAGGGATCGGAGTGATGACAGTATCATTGTATGTGTCAGGTTCCTATAAGGTGTCAGGATGTCGCTGTCTATTTCTCCATGGAGGAGTGGGAGTATTTATAATTACACAATAATCTGTATGAGGACATCATGATGGAGGTTCCCCAGCCCCCCACATCACCAGGTAATAGGATTAAATACACACAGCCTATAATTATCTGTATTATCTGTATGTAAGGAATGAATTCAGTCCCTGTATGTGTTTCCTCCAGATCTATCCAGTAAGAGGATAACACCAGAGAGATGTCCCGGACCTCTTCTTCCACAGGACTGTAAACAGGAAGATCCCAATGTCTCTCAGAATCATCAGGTAGATGGAGAGAAGGTGTCCTGAGATCTCTCCTATGATGCGTAGACGGTGGTGAAGGTCTTGTACTCAGTCTTGTTTTATCTACCAGTATTACATGTTTCATACTGGTTTCATGAGAACGGTGGAGATGGCAGAATTAGAGCTGATTATAGATGTGACTTTCTCCATCGGTCTGTGACTTTTATAATATTTATTTCAGGGTGAAGAGCTGACCCATATTAATACTACAGAGACATATGTGAGGGGTGATGAGCGGTGTAAAGAGGAGACTCCTACATATGAATACCCAGGTGAGTAGTGACCACTAACTACAGAGAAGTCACAGATTCTTCTCAGTCACCGGCTGTGGCTGCTTTATCAATGGTGTAGTTCGGACGTGGCATCATGTGATCATTTTGCAGGTAGAGCATAACATTCTCCTCCATCCGAAAATGTTTAAATTGCTTTGTGAAAACTCTTTTGTATAGCGCTTACAACCTGCAAATGTAAGGCGGCCAGGGTGGTAGTCGTGGCAACGAACTGTAGTGTTTCCACACCCTGGCACCCCGCAGATGAAATACAAAGTCCTTTCTGGTGTGTGTGTGTGTTCCCTCGGTTTCTTTATCTCCAGCTTCAGGATTCCAGGTTCCATAAAACACTGCAGCGTCAGTCCTTTTCAAACAATTCAACTTTACTGATAACATGGGCACCCATCACTTTTGCAGCATATTTCACACAAAGCATCATATCTTGCACTTTCCCTTCCTTCTGGGCAGACTCCATTTCCTCTATAACCTCTCCTTCTCTCCTGGCAATCCATGCCATTTCTGTGGACAATCCGTGCCCCTTCCGTACTACCTGCATAACCAGCTCCCTGTCAGCCCCTTGTCCGATTCCATCTTGCAAAGGTGCCAGGAGTTGCATCTTACTGACTCCCACCCCAGTCGTAGACCCCAGAGCCGCTCTGAGGATGATCCTATTGAGCTGATGCCCGACTGTATTATTCTCCAACCTGGGGCCCCTTATTGCCATCTGCAGCTTTACCCCCATGACCTGTAGCTGTCTCATACACTGCATGCATCCTGCCCTTGGCAAGGCTGCCCGGGTGATTATACTTCCCTGCTCCTTGCTGTACCTCCCCTTTAGTTAACCCCTGTGCTGCCTACCTCCTGCTCTATTCTATGATATCATCTATCACTACTATGCCCCCCTCTATTCTAGCCCCACTACAGTTCTAGCCTATCCTATATCCTATGCAATAAATACTTGGCACTCAGGAGATGATAGAAAGTGAACAATTCGTTTATTGGGTGCATCCACAGTTTAAACGTTTTCGGTCTATTAAACAGACCTTCATCAGAAAATAGGTGCTGGATTACTGGAAGCCACGAGTAGAGTGGGCCCACAGGGGTGCCACTTATAGGGCAAGTCCAGGAGAACTGGGCGCCTAGGAGAGACTGGAGCTGCAGGAGTGGAGCGCTATAAGGAGGCGAGACACTCGCAAGGGAAGTAGCGCTGAGGACTCCAGAGAGACAGGCACCGGACCGCTGTGGTAGCGTCACACCTGTGGAATGTGTGACGCTACCACAGCGGTCCGGTGCCTGTCTCTCTGGAGTCCTCAGCGCTACTTCCCTTGCGAGTGTCTCGCCTCCTTATAGCGCTCCACTCCTGCAGCTCCAGTCTCTCCTAGGCGCCCAGTTCTCCTGGACTTGCCCTATAAGTGGCACCCCTGTGGGCCCACTCTACTCGTGGCTTCCAGTAATCCAGCACCTATTTTCTGATGAAGGTCTGTTTAATAGACCGAAAACGTTTAAACTGTGGATGCACCCAATAAACGAATTGTTCACTTTCTATCATCTCCTGAGTGCCAAGTATTTATTGCATTGATTTGACGGGTTGGAAACCCAACTTGTGCACCTCCTAGAAGCCAAGAGTGCCGTGCCCTATATTATTACATGCTCTATCCTATATCCTATTCTAGCCCCAATCCTATAAACAGTACCCATTGAGTACATTTACATATAAATATATATACAGTACAGACGAAAAGTTTGGACACACCTTCTCATTTAAAGATTTTTCTGTATTTTCATAACTATGAAAATTGTACATTCACACTGAAGGCATCAAAACTATGAATTAACACATGTGGAAGTATACACTTAACAAAAAAGAGTGAAACAACTGAAAATATGTTTTATATTCTAGGTTCTTCAAAGTAGCCACCTTTTTCTTTGATGACTGCTTTAAACACTCTTGGCATTCTCTTGATGAGCTTCAAGAGGTAGTCACCGGAAATGGTCTTCCAACAATCTTGAAGGAGTTCCCAGAGATGCTTAGCACTTGCTGGCCCTTTTGCCTTCACTCTGCGGTTCAGCTCACCCCAAACCATCTTGATTTTGTTCAGGTCTGGTGATTGTGGAGGCCAGGTCATCTGGCGTAGCACCCCATCACTCTCCTTCTTGGTCAAATATTCCTTACATAATCTGGAGGTGTGTTTGGGGTCATTATCCTGTTGAAAAATAAATTATGGTCCAACTAAACGCAAACCGGGTGGAATAGCATGCCTGCAGGAGATGTGTTGGCATGGCTCGAGTCCTGGTTTCATCGATTCACTCCATGTCATAAATTACATTATGTTTTCAATCATAAGAAATTCAGATTACTGCACAATATCTCCTGAAATGGGGGCGCTAATACTTTCTCTACTCTTCTGATCAGGACTCAGTAGCTCCAATGGTCCACCATAAACGAGTGCAACTCCAGTTTAGTGTTGGAGTTCTCCCCTCGTACATACTTTTTGGGGGGAGATGTAACATATTTTTTGTTCTATGTTTTTTTTTTTTAAATGTTCATTCTGGTTGATACTTTGATTGTGGTAGGATCAGCCTGCCTCAGTTAGGTGAGTTTGTAAGTTCCACTCCCTGGTATCTTTTTTTTTTTTAACCCCTTCATGACCCAGCCTATTTTGACCTTAAAGACCTTGCCGTTTTTTGCAATTCTGACCAGTGTCCCTTTATGAGGTAATAACTCAGGAACGCTTCAACGGATCCTAGCGGTTCTGAGATTGTTTTTTCGTGACATATTGGGCTTCATGTTAGTGGTAAAGTTAGGTCAATAAAGTCTGCGTTTATTTGTGATAAAAACGGAAATTTGGCGAAAATGTTGAAAATTTCGCAATTTTCACATTTTGAATTTTTATTCTGTTAAACCAGAGAGATATGTGACACAAAATAGTTAATAAATAACATTTCCCACATGTTTACTTTACATCAGCACAATTTTGGAAACAAAATTTTTTTTGTTAGGAAGTTATAAGGGTTAAAATTTGACCAGCGATTTGTCATTTTTACAACGAAATTTACAAAACCATTTTTTTTAGGGACCACCTCACATTTGAAGTCCGTTTGAGGGGTCTATATGGCTGAAAATATCCAAAAGTGACACCATTCTAAAAACTGCACCCCTCAAGGTACTCAAAACCACATTCAAGAAGTTTATTAACCCTTCAGGTGCTTCACAGCAGCAGAAGCAACAAGGAAGGAAAAAATGAACATTTAACTTTTTAGTCACAAAAATTATCTTTTAGCAACAATTTTTTTATTTTCCCAATAGTAAAAGGAGAAACTGAACCACGAAAGTTGTTGTCCAATTTGTCCTGAGTACGCTGATACCTCATATGTGGGGGTAAACCACTGTTTGGGCGCACGGCAGGGCTTGGAAGGGAAGGAGCGCCATTTGACTTTTTGAATCAAAAATTGGCTCCACTCTTTAGCGGACACCATGTCACGTTTGGAGAGCACCCGTGTGCCTAAAAATTGGAGCTCCCCCACAAGTGACCCCATTTTGGAAACTAGACGCCCCAAGGAACTTATCTAGATGCATAGTGAGCACTTTGAACCCCCAGGTGCTTCACAAATTGATCCGTAAAAATGAAAAAGTACTTTTTTTTCACAAAAAAATTCTTTTAGCCTCAATTTTTTCATTTTCACATGGGCAACAGGATAAAATGGATCCTAAAATGTGTTGGGCAATTTCTCCTGAGTACACCAATACCTCACATGTGGGGGTAAACCACTGTTTGGGCACATTGTAAGGCTCGGAAGGGAAGGAGCGCCATTTGACTTTTTGAATGAAAAATTATTTCCATCGTTAGCGGACACCATGTCGCGTTTGGATAGCTCCTGTGTGCCTAAACATTGGCGCTCCCCCACTAGTGACCCCATTTTGGAAACTAGACCCCCCAAGGAACTTATTTAGATGCCTAGTGAGCACTTTAAACCCTCAGATGCTTCACAAATTGATCTGTAAAAATGAAAAAGTACTTTTTTTTCACAAAAAAATTCTTTTCGCCTCAATTTTTTCATTTTCACATGGGCAGTAGGATAAAATGGATCATAAAATTTGTTGGGCAATTTCTCCCGAGTACGCCGATACCTCATATGTGGGGGTAAACCACTGTTTGGGCACTCGGCAGGGCTCGGAAGGGAAGGCGCGCCATTTGACTTTTTGAATGGAAAATTAGCTCCAATTGTTAGCGGACACCATGTCGCGTTTGGAGAGCCCCTGTGTGCCTAAACATTGGAGCTCCCCCACAAGTGACCGCATTTTGGAAACTAGACCCCCCAAGGAACTTATCTAGATGCACATTGAGCACTTATAAACTTCTGTGAAGCACCTGGGGGTTTAAACGCAGAGCCATGAAAATAAAAAATAATTTTTCTTTCCTTTAAAAATGATTTTTTAGCCTGGAATTTCCTATTTTGCCAAGGATAATAGGAGAAATTGGACCCCAAATATTGTTGTCCAGTTTGTCCTGAGTACGCTGATACCCCATATGTGGGGGTAAACCACTGTTTGGGCGCACGGCAGGGCTTGGAAGGGATGGCATGCCATTTGGCTTTTTAAATGGAAAATTAGCTCCAATCATTAGCGGACACCATGTCACGTTTGGAGAGCCCCTGTGTGCCTAAACATTGGAGATCCCCCAGAAATGACCCAATTTTGGAAACTAGACCCCCAAAGGAACTAATCTAGATGTGTGGTGAGGACTTTGAACCCCCAAGTGCTTCACAGAAGTTTATAACGCAGAGCCATGAAAATAAAAATAAAAATTATTTTCTCAAAAATGATCTTTTAGCCTGCAATTTTTTATTTTCCCAAGGGTAACAGGAGAAATTTGACCCCAAAAGTTGTTGTCCAGTTTCTCCTGAGTACGCTGATACCCCATATGTGGGGTTAAATCACTGTTTGGGCACATGCCGGGGCTCGGAAGTGAAGTAGTGACGTTTTGAAATGCAGACTTTGATGGAATGCTCTGTGGGCGTCACGTTGCGTTTGCAGAGCCCCTGATGTGGCTTAACAGTAGAAACCCCCCACAAGTGACCCCATTTTGGAAACTAGACCCCCAAGGGAACTTATCTAGATGTGTGGTGAGCACTTTGAACCCCCAAGTGCTTCATAGAAGTTTATAATGCAGAGCCGTGAAAATAATAAATACGTTTTCTTTCCTCAAAAATAATTATTTAGCCCAGAATTTTTTATTTTCCCAAGGGTAATAGGAGAAATTTGACCCCAATATTTGTTGTCCAGTTTCTCCGGAGTACGCTGATACCCCATGTGTGGGGGTAAACCACTGTTTGGGCACACGTCGGGGCTCAGAAGGGAAGTAGTGACTTTTGAAATGCAGACTTTGATGGAATGGTCTGCGGGCGTCACATTGCGTTTGCAGAGCCCCTGGTGTGCCTAAACAGTAGAAACCCCCCACAAGTGACCCCATTTTAGAAACTAGACCCCCCAAGGAACTTATCTAGATATGTGGTGAGCACTTTGAACCCCCAAGTGCTTCACAGACGTTTACAACGCAGAGCCGTGAAAATAAAAAATCATTTTTCTTTCCTCAAAAATGATGTTTTAGCAAGCATTTTTTTAGATTCACAAGGGTAACAGGAGAAATTGGGCCCCAGTAATTGTTGCGCAGTTTATCCTGAGTACACTGATACCCCATATGTGGGGGTAAACCACTGTTTGGGCACACTTCAGGGCTCGGAAGTGAGGGAGCACCATTTGACTTTTTGAATACGAGATTGGCTGGAATCAATGGTGGCGCCATGTTGCGTTTGGAGACCCCTGATGTGCCTAAACAGTGGTAACCCCTCAATTCTACCTCCAACACTAACCCCCCCACACCCCTAACCCTAATCCCAACTGTAGCCATAACCCTAATCACAACCCTAACCACAACCCTAATTCCAACCCTAACCCTAAGGCTATGTGCCCACGTTGCGGATTCATGTGAGATATTTCCGCACCATTTTTGAAAAATCCGCGGGTAAAAGGCACTGCGTTTTACCTGCGGATTTTCCGCGGATTTCCAGTGTTTTTTGTGCGGATTTCACCTGCGGATTCCTATTGAGGAACAGGTGTAAAAAGACGCGGAATCCGCACAAAGAATTGACATGCTGCGGAAAATACAACGCAGCGTTTCCGCGCGGTATTTTCTGCACCATGGGCACAGCGGATTTGGTTTTTCATATGTTTACATGGTACTGTAAACCTGATGGAACACTGCTGCGGATCCGCAGCGGCCAATCCGCAGCCAAATCCGCACCGTGTGAACATAGCCTAATTCTAAAGGTATGTGCACACGCTGCGGAAAACGCTGCAGATCCGCAGCAGTTTCCCATGAGTTTACAGTTCAATGTAAACCTACGGGAAACAAAAATCGCTGTACACATGCTGCGGAAAAACTGCACGGAAACGCAGCGGTTTACATTCCGCAGCATGTCACTTCTTTGTGCGGATTCCGCAGCAGTTTTACAACTGCTCAAATAGAAAATCGCAATTGTAAAACCGCAGTGAAATGCGCAGAAAAAAACGCGGTAAATCCGCCATAAATCCGCAGCGGTTTAGCACTGCGGATTTATCAAATCCGCAGCGGAAAAATCCGCAGAGGACCAGAATACGTGTGCACATACCGAAACCCTAACCCTAACCCTACCCCTAACCCTAGCCCTAACCCTAAACCTAACCCTAGCCCTACCCCTAACCCTACCCCTAACCCTAACCCTACCCCTAACCCTACCCCTAACCCTAACCCTATTCTAACATTAGTGGAAAAAAAAATTTTCTTTATTTTTTTATTGTCCCTACCTATGGGGGTGACAAAGGGGGGGGGTCATGTATTATTTTTTTTATTTTGATCACTGAGATATAATCTATCTCAGTGATCAAAATGCACTTTGGAACGAATCTGCCGGCCGGCAGATTCGGCGGGCGCACTGCGCATGCGCCCGCCATTTTGGAAGATGGCGGCGCCCAGGGAGAAGACAGACGGGACCCCGGCTGGATCGGTAAGTATGATGGGGTGGGGAGAGACCACGGGGGGGGGATCGGAGCACGGGGGGGGGGATCGGAGCACGGGGGGGGAATCGGAGCGCGGCAGGCATGGAACGGAGCACGGGGGGCGTGGAACGGAGCACGGGGGGGCTGGAACGGAGCATGGGGGGGTGGAACGGAGCACGGGGGGGTGGATCTGAATGCAGGGGGGGTGATTGGAGCACGGGGGGGTGATTAGAGCACGGGGGGAGCGGACAAGAGCACGGGGGGGAGCGGAGCACTGGATGGAGGGGAGCCGGAGCAGTGTACCGGCCAGATCGGAGGGCTGGGGGGGCGATCGGTGGGGTGGGGTGGGGGCACACTAGTATTTCCAGCCATGGCCGATGATATTGCAGCATCGGCCATGGCTGGATTGTAATATTTCACCCGTTATAATGGGTGAAATATTACAAATCACTCTGATTGGCAGTTTCACTTTCAACAGCCAATCAGAGCGATCATAGCCACGAGGGGGTGAAGCCACCCCCCCTGGGCTAAACTACCACTCCCCCTGTCCCTGCAGATCGGGTGAAATGGGAGTTAACCCTTTCACCCGATCTGCAGGGACGCGATCTTTCTGTGACACAGCATATGCGTCACAGGTCGGATTGGCACCGACTTTCATGACGCATACGCTGTGTCACAGGTCGGGAAGGGGTTAAAAGTCTCCATTACCTCTTTTAAATGTGCGAGATCTAAATTGAAGATGCCCCAGCTCTGCAGTATTATAAAAAGTTCTCTTTAAATGTCTAATATTTTTTCTTGTAACTCATCTGATAGAAAATATTGGCCCTTACGATAGTTTAGATTGCCAAGAGCCACCGAGCACCATACTCTAATTACTCCAGAGAGTTGATACAACTACTCATATTTTACTGATGAAGACTGTTGAGTTTGAACATTTTGATAGATGTGTTATTGTCCATAGTCAGTTTTTGACTACAATAGTTACTGCCCAAAATACTCCCATTTTTCACATCTGAGATATCGCTTTTTGTGGTGATAACTTTGGAATTCTTCACAAAGGATAATAGGAAACAAATGGACCTCACAAATTATTTTCCAACGTCTCTTGAATCCAACAATACCCTGTATACGGTTGTACACTACTGTCTGGGCACATGGCAGGGTTAAGAAGGGAATAAATTCCAGACACAATATATTGGTTACCTGGCACCTCAAAATATGGCTACCACAATCAGGCTTGGCACTATCTACTCAGCTTTGCAGATCCCAAGGATTGCCTTGCTCAACATTCTTTACATGGATCTGTTCTTACACAGAGATCCCTAGGCTTGGGCCATGGTGTTACCTGCTGTTCTGTGGAGTGAGGTGGGATGACGAATAGTCAAGTAGTTGGGTCAGATCCACGAGGGCAGAAAAAATACAAAATCATAAGAAGCAAGATTAAGGGGTCACAGCAGCTTAACACAGAGGACTGAATCAGAGTATAGGCTATATCTGGCATCTTCCTGCAATTTGCTTTGAGCTTTAGTAGGGTGGGGTGCTTTCCAATTGGCGAAAGCAGGAAGCAGATTACTCCAGATGGACAGCACACACACCCATAATGCCTGACTGGATGGTACTACAGTTCACAGCAACCATAATCTAAGTGGCTGAACAGAGCCTGCACCATCCAGAGCTTCTGGTTCCGATATCTCCTCCATCCCCAGTGCTGCCTGCAGAATGAATGGGGCCATGCCTGGTGACAGAAGTAGAGGTGGCAGGTGCGGATCCCAGGCGTGATGGTACACACCATTTTCACAAGCCTTAATATGACAAAATGCAGAAAACCAGAGCAGTTTAAAACCTCATAAAGTGACTCCATTTTGGAAATGATGAATCGCCCCCAGGGCAGTAAGGTACTCGGTATCGGGTCCGGTCTCAAGGGGGAATGTCACGGTGGCTGCAATCAGTTCCGTGGCCCTGGGCCTCAACGTTAAAGGGGAACGGTCTTTTAAGGGAAAAGTGTCTAAAGTCTGTCGTGATGCCACCTGTGGAGTTCGGTCAATAGTGGGACCGACGATGCATTAAAGGAGTCCTCTGGGGGATGTTTTGGCAGCACTGATGTTACTCTTCCCACAGGTGAAGCAGGGTCCTAAGATGTAAGGTGTGGATGTTATGTGCCGGTGAATAAAGATAGGGCACAAGTTGTAAGTCTTTACCTGGTTTACTGCAGTTGGCTGGCCACAGTCCAGGGCACCAAGCACCGGTGGTGGTATGGCCCGGCCAGCTCAGAGGCAATGGACGGTCCCTTTCTCCATGTGAGGTCCGTGAGCCTTTCCTCTAGTGCCTCTTAAAGACTAAGTCTCTGCTGCCTGAAATTTTTTACAGGGTCCTCCACTTTCCCCCTGTCCTGGGACAGGTACCTGCACGACGAGCAGTTCGAGCTGTTTTACATGGACTCTTATCATGCCCCGGGCTCCTTAGGTGCTGCTGCGTCTCAGGCGAGGTGTGGGCCAGTTACATACAGTTCCTGGCCCTCCGGTTCTGCTCTGTGTCCTAGAGTTCCACAAAAGCCTCGGAGTCCCGGTACCTGGTTCCTGCGCTTCGGCTTTGAGGGTGCCCGGTCACAGTTCCCCTCTGAGCCCTGTTCATAACCTTTGCTCCTATCCTCTCCAGGTACTCCACATCAACCCTCCAGGTTCTTTCTCCTTTCCCAGAGGAGAAAGCTCCTTCGTGGCTGTCAGACCTCTCTGTGTCTCTCCTAGATGTCCGTCCACTTCATTGTTCCTCTCCAACTAACCTAACTCCTCCTCCAGGTCAGGATACATATAGCTGGGGGACGCTCCCCTGAATCCGGGTCTTGAGCTCCCCCTCCTGGCCTGGATTCAGAATGTGTTGCATGTGGGTGCCTTACCTGGTGAAGAGAACTCTCTTGCCTATGATAATAAATAATAATAATAATCTTTATTTTTATATAGCGCTAACATATTCCGCAGCGCTTTACAGTTTGCACACATTATCATCACTGTCCCCGATGGGGCTCACAATCTAAATTCCCTATCAGTATGTCTTTGAAATGTGGGAGGAAACCGGAGTACCCGGAGGAAACCCACGCAAACACGGAGAGAACATACAAACTCTTTGCAGATGTTGTCCTGAGTGTGATTAGAACCCAGGACTCCAGCGCTGCAAGGCTGCTGTGCTAACCACTGTGCCACCGTGATCATGACATTACCTTCCCCGAAGGAAAAGCAACATCACTGTAGCAACCGGTTACCTGGGGTGCTACATTAACCTTCAGTGAACTAATCTATAGTAGTGACTATTTTGACTCCATAGCCACTTTCCAAAAATTAGCGCGCAGTGGATGTTGGAGAGTGAAAACTGCGAATATACCATTTTATTACTCACCACATAGTGCCCAGATTGTGCTCCAAAAGACACACACCGTAAATTAAGTGGGTTCTTCTCACAATAATAATGACAACTACATGGGACCTAATTTTGATTTGGACACACTGAAAGGCTCAGAAGTAGTGTTGAGCGATACCTTCCGATATTTGAAAGTATCGGTATCGGATACCGGCAAAATATCGGATCTCGCCGATACTGAGTTCCGATACTAATACAAGTCAATGGGACACAAATATTGGAAGGTATTCCTCGATGGTTCCCAGGGTCTGAAGGAGAGGAAACTCTCCTTCAGGCCCTGGGATCCATATTAATGTAAAAAATAAAGAATAAAAAAAAAAAATATGGCTATACTCACCCCTCCAAAGAACCCTGGCTGTCACCGCTGCAAGTGTCCGGCTCCGTCACTGAGAATGCAGAGAGTGAAGGACCTTCGATGACGTTGCGGTCAGGTGAGCGGTCACGTGAGCGGTCAGGTGACCGGTCACCTGACCGCGACGTCATCGAAGGTCCTTCACTCTCTGCATTCTCAGTGACGGAGCCGGACGCTTGCAGCGGTGACAGCCAGGGTTCTTTGGAGGGGTGAGTATAGCCATATTTTTATTTTTATTCTTTATTTTTTACATTAATATGGATCCCTGGGCCTGAAGGAGAGTTTCCTCTCCTCCAGACCCTTGGAACCATGCGCACCACGCACTCCGATACCGATTTCCGATATCACAAAAATATCGGATCTCGGTATCGGAATTCCGATACAGCAAATATCGGCCGATACCCGATACTTGCAGTATCGGAATGCTCAACACTACTCAGAAGCGATGGAAATATTTGACTTTGTGAAAGTGGATATAGATGGATTGGTTTATAAAAGTCATATTGATATTTGAACATTTCCATTGAAGAACTCGCCACCTCTCGTGGCAGCCTGTTCCACTCATTGATCCACCCTCACTGTCAAAAGGTTTTTTTCTAATATCCAATCTGTGTCTCCTCCATTTCAGTTTCATCACATTACATAGTAACATAGTAACATAGTTAGTAAGGCCGAAAAAAGACATTTGTCCATCCAGTTCAGCCTATATTCCATCATAATAAATACCCAGATCTACGTCCTTCTACAGAACCTAATAATTGTATGATACAATATTGTTCTGCTCCAGGAAGACATCCAGGCCTCTCTTGAACCCCTCGACTGAGTTTGCCATCACCACCTCCTCAGGCAAGCAATTCCAGATTCTCACTGCCCTAACAGTAAAGAATCCTCTTCTATGTTGGTGGAAAAACCTTCTCTCCTCCAGACGCAAAGAATGCCCCCTTGTGCCCGTCACCTTCCTTGGTATAAACAGATCCTCAGCGAGATATTTGTATTGTCCCCTTATATACTTATACATGGTTATTAGATCGCCCCTCAGTCGTCTTTTTTCTAGACTAAATAATCCTAATTTCGCTAATCTATCTGGGTATTGTAGTTCTCCCATCCCCTTTATTAATTTTGTTGCCCTCCTTTGTACTCTCTCTAGTTCCATTATATCCTTCCTGAGCACCGGTGCCCAAAACTGGACACAGTACTCCATGTGCGGTCTAACTAGGGATTTGTACAGAGGCAGTATAATGCTCTCATCATGTGTATCCAGACCTCTTTTAATGCACCCCATGATCCTGTTTGCCTTGGCAGCTGCTGCCTGGCACTGGCTGCTCCAGGTAAGTTTATCATTAACTAGGATCCCCAAGTCCTTCTCCCTGTCAGATTTACCCAGTGGTTTCCCATTCAGTGTGTAATGGTGACATTGATTCCTTCTTCCCATGTGTATAACCTTACATTTATCATTGTTAAACCTCATCTGCCACCTTTCAGCCCAAGTTTCCAACTTATCCAGATCCATCTGTAGCAGAATACTATCTTCTCTTGTATTAACTGCTTTACATAGTTTTGTATCATCTGCAAATATCGATATTTTACTGTGTAAACCTTCTACCAGATCATTAATGAATATGTTGAAGAGAACAGGTCCCAATACTGACCCCTGCGGTACCCCACTCGTCACAGCGACCCAGTTAGAGACTATACCATTTATAACCACCCTCTGCTTTCTATCACTAAGCCAGTTACTAACCCATTTACACACATTTTCCCCCAGACCAAGCATTCTCATTTTGTGTACCAACCTCTTGTGCGGCACGGTATCAAACGCTTTGGAAAAATCGAGATATACCACGTCCAATGACTCACCGTGGTCCAGTCTATAGCTTACCTCTTCATAAAAACTGATTAGATTGGTTTGACAGGAGCGATTTCTCATAAACCCATGCTGATATGGAGTTAAACAGTTATTCGCATTGAGATAATCCAGAATAACATCCCTCAGAAACCCTTCAAATATTTTACCAACAATAGAGGTTAGACTTACTGGCCTATAATTTCCAGGTTCACTTTTAGAGCCCTTTTTGAATATTGGCACCACATTTGCTATGCGCCAGTCCTGCGGAACAGACCCTGTCGCTATAGAGTCACTAAAAATAAGAAATAATGGTTTATCTATTACATTACTTAGTTCTCTTAGTACGCGTGGGTGTATGCCATCCGGACCCGGAGAATTATCTATTTTAATCTTATTTAGCCATTGCTTCTAGTCTTTCCTTGTGCAAATGAGAATAAATCAATAAAGCTATTTTTACATACCGTATATACTCGAGTATAAGCCGAGTCACCTAATTTTACCTAAAAAAAACTGGGTAACTTATGCACGGCCCCATCCCTATCCTTGTATGCACGGCCCCATCCCTATCCTTGTATGCGCGGCCCCATCCCTATCCTTGTATGCACGGCCCCATCCCTATCCTTGTATGCACGGCTCCAGTCCTATCCTTGTATGCATGCCCTCATCCCTATCCTAATATGCATGGCTCCACCCCTATCATTTTATGCATGGCCTCATCCCTATCCTTGTATGCACAGCCCCATCCCTATCCTTGTATGATTGGCCTCCATCAAAAAACATTAGAAAAAAAACATTACACTTACCTTCCTTCGCTCCCTCGCAGCGTCTTGTCTCAATGCCAGCAGCTGCTCTATGCTTGTAAGCATTGCATGGCAGGGACGTCATGCGCTGCTCACAAGCAGAGCACAGCTTCCCGAATACTCACTGCTCCCAATGCCGGAACTATGTGTGTGGGGCAGTGAGTATTAAGTAGCGCACACAGCGTCAACCGCCAGGCGGGCATGTGTGCCGCTACTTAAGAGAAATTAATATTCAGAATGAATATTCATCTCTATTAAGTAGCGGCACACGTGACCTCCCAGCAGCTGCAGGATCGGCTGTTGCAGCTGACACTGTGCGAGCTTTTACAGAGAAATGAATATTCATTTCTTTTTAGGAGCGGGCACCGCAGTTAGCTGCGGCATCCGGGTCCTACCTCTGTGACCCGCTGCTCTGCCGCTGCCTCTCCCCCTCCATGTTCTGGACACCTCACTCGAGTATAAGCTGAGGGGGGTGATTTCAGCACAAAAAAAATGTGCTGAAAACCTCTACTTATACTCGAGTATATACATCAACTTACCATTTTTACAGACAGTTTTAGGAGAAATGTTCAAAAATATAAAGTTCAAGGATATTTTATTGAAAAATAATTGGTTTTATTCTTGACAGATGACTGTACCTGGAGATCAGAGGGACAGCTGACATCTTCAATTTTAAAATCAGATAATCTTGAGATATCACAGGATACTATTGAAGTGATTGCCATTACTCCAGATATAATATCATCCCTTCACAGCAAAGATCTGTCATCTGATTCAGTACCGACTACTAAGGAAAATCAAAGACCAAAAAGAGGCATTAAAAAACAAACTGCTCCTAAAGCAAGGAAGTCCTTTTCATGTTCAGAATGTGGGAAATGTTTTAATTGGAAACATCATCTTGATCAACACCAAAGAATCCACACAGGAGAAAAGCCTTTTTCCTGTTCAGAATGTGGGAAATGCTTTAACCAGAAAGTGAGTCTTGATATCCACCAGAGAATCCACACAGGGGATATGCCTTTTTCATGTTCAGAATGTGGGAAATATTTTAATAAGAAAAGGTATCTTGATGAACACTATAGAACTCACACAGGGGAGAAGCCTTTTTCATGTTTAGAATGTGGAAAATGTTTTGTGACGAAATCACATCTTATCGAACATCAGAGACGCCACACAGGGGAGAAGCCTTTTTTCTGTTCAGAATGTGGAAAATGTTTTGTGAGAAAATCAGATCTTGTTACACACCAGAAACTCCACACAGGGGAGAAGCCTTTTTTCTGTTCAGAATGTGGAAAATGTTTTGTGATGAAATCATATCTTGTTAGACACCAGAGAACCCACACAGGAGAGAAGCCTTTTTTCTGTTCAGAATGTGGAAAATGTTTTGTGACGAAATCACATCTTGTTAGACACCAGATAACCCACACAGAGCAGCCTTTTTCCTGTTCATAATTTGGAAAATGTTTTTGTGAAATCAGATCTTGTTAGACACCAGAGACTACACATAGGGAAGAAACCTTTTTCATGTTCAGAATGTGGAAAATATTTTGTAGCCCTGCTCTATGTAGCAGAAGCAATCAGACTAGTGCAGCTTCTATATACCACAAGATGGCAGCAAATCCCTGTCATCTACAAAGAAGCCAACCATACATAAAGATAAAAGTAAAAGGATTTATTATTACAGAAAAAAATACAAATAAATGAACAAAACATTTAAAACAAGCTACACGATATCCTCCTGGTCATACCCCATGGGAGAGCGGCGAGGAACACTAACCAAGAATACCCAAAACTAAATTGCTATCATGAAAAACTGCCTATATACCGTCCCTAAGTGTAGGTGCACCAAGGCATCCTATTGCTGAAGTATCACAATATACAAAGATAGCGGCAGTCCACTACACCCTTCCGACTGTATACATGAATAAACCCGTTAGAAGACTTATACTAATATACGGTACAGGATAGAAAGGGTCAAAAATGATTACCGATATAGGTTTCTGAACAGTGCGTCCTCCCACGTCATAATCCCAGCGCCCCGACGCGCGTTTCGCCCTGGCTTCTTCCGGGGGCGTGTCTATACCCAGGTTGAGTGATGTTAAATAGTATCTCTAAGCCAATCCCGTGTTGCCGCCCAGTCACATGTGGCCGCCAAACCATGCCGCTCGCACTCCGAGAATGGCCACAATGGCGCATGCGTCAGTCACCTCTACTCCGGATGGAAAAGCACTTCCTGACAACCGCCGGGTGGACCGCAAGCTGGAACGCAAGCGGAAACCACCAGTGACGCTGTCCGAAGTGCCCGGAGGGGAAGACCCGCGCATGCGCACAGCCAGACCCGGAGTACAGGGAAGGAAATAGAATGAAAGTCCCGCACCCAGCAGGCCCAAGTAGATGATAAACGAAGTAAGGCCGCTATAAGAGTAGGAATGAAATAATGGACCGAGGTCAAAGTGATGTGACATGTGACTGGGCGGCAACACGGGATTGGCTTAGAGATACTATTTAACATCACTCAACCTAGGTATAGACACGCCCCCGGAAGAAGCCAGGGCGAAACGCACGTCGGGGCGCTGGGATTATGACGTGGGAGGACGCACTGTTCAGAAACCTATATCGGTAATCATTTTTGACCCTTTCTATCCTGTACCGTATATTAGTATAAGTCTTGTAACGGGTTTATTCATGTATACAGTCGGAAGGGTGTAGTGGACTGCCGCTATCTTTGTATATTGTGATACTTCAGCAATAGGATGCCTTGGTGCACCTACACTTAGGGACGGTATATAGGCAGTTTTTCATGATAGCAATTTAGTTTTGGGTATTCTTGGTTAGTGTTCCTCGCCGCTCTCCCATGGGGTATGACCAGGAGGATATCGTGTAGCTTGTTTTAAATGTTTTGTTCATTTATTTGTATTTTTTTCTGTAATAATAAATCCTTTTACTTTTATCTTTATGTATGGTTGGCTTCTTTGTAGATGACAGGGATTTGCTGCCATCTTGTGGTATAAATATGTATATGAGGAAGTACCATTGGTTATGTGGCTGGACCTTTTTGGTTTCACTAGTGCAGCTTCTAGTCTCCCATGGGGACTATTGAAGCAAGCAGATAGTTAAAAAAAAGTTTTTAAAAATATTAAGAAATAAAAAATATAAAAGTTTATATCACCCCCTCTCGCCCCATTCAAAAAAATAATAAAAAAACAAATACACATATTTGGGATCACCGCATTCAGAATTGCCTGCTCTATCAATATATAAAAAGAATTTATCCGCTAAAAGGCGACGTAGTAGTAGCTATGGAGGCTTAGTTTAGTTTAGTTTAGTTTAGTTGTAGTTTAGGAACTTTGCATACTGATAGTTCCATAATTTCACGTATATGTCTTCTTCCGCATATATACAAATGATTGGTATATGTATGCTCTGATGTCTTTTTCTTTCTTGCGAATGTAACCGTGCAAGTCAATAACAAAGACAAACATTTATACTGTATTTTATTTGTGATTAATAAATAAACGAATTTAAAAAAAAAAAAAAGAATTTATCCAATCAGTAAACGGTGTAGGGAGAAAAAAAATTGAAACGTCAGAATTATGTTTTTTTGGTCGCTGCAACATTGCAATAAAATGCAATTAAAGATCGTATGTACACCAAAATGGTAACAATAAAAACGACAGACCGGTGCGCAAAAAATAAGCTCTCATCCAGCCCCAGGTCCTAAAAAATGGAGACGCTATAGGTCTTGGAAAATGGCAACTTTTTTTTTTTTTTTACAAACTTTGGAATTTTTTTTACCAGTTAAATAAAAAAGTTTAGTGTCTGTGAGCTTGTAATGACCTGGAGAATCATAATGTCAGGTCAGTTTAAGCATTTGGTGAACATGGTAAAAAAAAATTTAAAAAAAAGTTGTGGAATTGCACTTTTCTTGCAATTTCACCACATTTGGATTTTTTTCCCATTTTCCCTTACATGGTATGGTAAAATCAATGGAGCCTTTCAAAAGTACAAATTGTCCTGCAAAAAATAAGCCCTCACATGGCCATATTGACGGAAAAATAAAAAAGCTATGGCTGTGTGGATAAGGGGAGCAAAAAATGGAAACTCAAAAACAGAAATTATTTATTATTATTATTATTATTTATTTATAGAAATTTATAGAAATAACCCTGGTTCTTAAAGGGGTTATATAGACCAATCATGAGGAATAAGAAGGGGTTGTCCTAGTAGTGGACAACCCTTTTAAACATCTAAAATCCCACACAGATAGCAGTCATTATTAGCGATGAGCGAGCACTAAAATATTTGAGCCAACAGGTCGCATGCTCAGCAGACGTTTCCAGGAAGACTGAGGGAGCAGGAAAATTGCTGAAATGGATGAAAACAGCGCTAAATTGGAATGAGAACAGCATGGGGAAGATGGCTGGATGCATCTCTGACTCTCAGGTCACTTTTGGGATCAATGTTGTCGGAGTATTACGCCACTTTTAAGGAGTGACAACAAAACATCCAAAACCGAAAATAAAATGTACAGGGGGATTGGCCCCTACACACGTCCGTCATTAACGGACAGGTGACGTCACCATTCAGTCACCCCCCCCCCCCCCTCCCGCTCACCACGCTACTCCTACAGCGGCGCCATCGGCTAAGGCTAACCACTGTGAACACCAGCAGTTTCACGGGGTGTTGCAGCTTTGGGAGGACGCTCCCGCATCTGATACAAGTGGACATTGGGCAGGAAACTACCACGCAAGTCCGACCACCCTTTACAGGACCACACGTGCACCTGTAAGTGCCTCTCAGCGCAGCAATCTTTCTTTTACTGTTCATTTATCGGTTTTAAGGCAGTTTTACACACCACACCTGTCGGATTGCCTGCTGCTTTAGCTTCAGGCACATTGTGACTAGCGCCATTGTGATTTGCTGGTTCAGCATTTGCATTACGAAAATAAAATGTGTTTTACAAGTAAAAACATTTGTTCTTGTATATAAAGCAATTTAAAAAAGAGAAAAAATAAGCTTCCTTCACCCCTTAGTTTGTGTTTACACGTAGCCTCTTTGCTGCATTTTTCCATTTTCTCATTGCTTTCAATGGTGAAAAAAACATTCATTGTAAATGTAATTTTAATATTTTAATATCTTATCTGGACATGTGGTGTGTGACATAGTGAGACAAATCCTGTTTACTTTACAAAGGGACTCTGAAAATCACAAATCCTATGCGGACAATGCAAGAACTTCCAAAAATGAGTAGGAAGAGGGACAATGATGCACCCTGTATTACACATAAAGGAGGGTCTCATAAACATTCTTTTAAAATTGTTAGGAAGTGGGACTTCTAGACTCATAAAGTCTATGCACTAAGTGCAAGGTCTAGCAAAAAATTTAAATGAGGGTGTGATGACACGGCATTTTATTTTAATTAACCAGATGTCCATTTTCAGTAAGTCAGGAGGAATAGACTGTTATCTATATGACGACTTTTGAATTTATGCAATTGTTCTTCAGTTGGTCAAAAACCATACACTGTTGTCATGAGTCTTAAACGTTGATTTTTGATCATTTTAAATGGCTAATGTTTGTCTCTTACATCAGTTCCTACAACTTAGGCCGGCCTCACACAGTGAGTTTTACTGACGTATGAGAGGTGTAGAAAATACGGATTGCATACGGTACAATGATTCTTTATGGCCCAGCTCCTATCTGCCGTATTTTACTGATCCGTATTATACGGTCTTCTATGGCCGTAGAAAATCGCAGCATGCTGCGTTTGTCACCGTATTGTGCAAAAAATACGCCAATGAAAGTCTATGGGGGCGAGAAAAATACGGATTACACACGGACCAACAGTGTGACTTGCGAGAAATACACAGCGTTGTTCTATAGAAAAGCCGGCAATTCAGTGTGGTGTACAGTAAAATCACACTGACAGGTTAGAATAGAATAGCTAAGATAAATGTCTACACATAGTATAGGGGTATATATATATATATCTATATATATCAGTGAGAAACATATATGTATATATTAATATTTCATACAGCGCTAGATAGCTTAAAAGCCGGGAATTCAATTGCCGGCTTTTCCTATCTCCTCAAACCCGACATGATATGACACATGGTTTACATACAGTAAACCATCTCATATCCTTTTTTTTTGCATATTCCACACTACTAATGTTAGTAGTGTGTATGTGCAAAATTTGGGCGCTCAAGCTATTAAATGAAAGGGTTAAATCGCAGAAAAAATTGGCTCACACGCAATTTTCTCCACCAGAATGGTAAAGTCAGTGACTGAGGGCAGATATTAATAGCCTGGAGAGGGTCCATGGTTATTTGCCCCCCCCTGGCTAAAAACATCTACCCCCAGCCACCCCAGGAAAGGCACTTGTGGAAGATGTGCCTATTCTGGCACTTGGCCACTCTCTTCCCATTCCCGTGTAGCGGTGGGGTAATGAAGGGTTAATGTCACCTTGCTATTGTAAGGTGACATTAAGCCAGATTAATAATGGAGAGGCGTCAATTATGACACCTATCCATTATTAATCCAATAGTATGAAATGGTTAAAAAAACATGCATTATTACAAAGTATTTTAATGAAATAAATACACAGGTTGTTGTAATATTTTATTATACTGGTAATCCACCTGAAGACTCTTGTCACCTGGAACAAATGTTAAAAATAAAACAATATTCCATACCTTCCGACGATCAGTCACATCCCACGCTGTAAATCCATCTGAAAGGGTTAACTAATTTTACAAGCAGAAGCCTGCTAATGCAGCCGCCCCTGCCCGTAAAAACCCAGCGAATGAATGGAATGTAGGTGAATGACCTGTAGTTACCTCAAGCTGCAGTGATGCGCCCTCATGCAGAAGTAGAAGAAAGAGCAAGAAAAAGATCATGCCCACATAGACAGGAACACCTCCATATATATACCAGTATCAAAAATAGTTTTTATTAAATTGGCAAAAAACTCAAGACTGCACATAAGTACACACACAAAACAACACAAAAACCATTAAAAATACTTTAAAAATGCAAACATGCAAGAAAACATGCCCATATATATATATATGTCATATCCTAGAATGAGGAAAATGACAGCCCACAAAACATGTGCTTCCCACAATAAGGTTATCACAAGAATCTGACTGCACAAGCGAAAATAATGCAAGGATAAATGACCACTCCGTAAAATGGGTGTGAAGATGTTAATATTGCAATACCATACATCCCTATAATAAGGCACATAATATGCGTGCAGGATACTTCAATAATATAGAAACTTTAGTCATATGGCAAAAGGAAAAATGTAACTGATGAAAAAAAGGCATACAACAAAAATGGTGATGAATGAGACAGTAGAAAAAAATAGAAAAACATGAGAGATGTTAACATATGAAATGTCTCAGTAATAGTATGCATAGGACCTGTGGGAGGGGGAGGGAGAGGGGGAAACTATACAATGCAAGAGCCCAAAACCTCAATCCCATGGGGAAAAAAAAACAAAAACCGTCATACCCACAGTCCAAAGCCATAGAGAAAGATCTTGTGAAGTGGGGAAGCAGAATGTGGGATAGGCTCCCACGCGCATCGCCGCCTGAGTAGCGGCTTCCTCAGGGAAAAGATATCATGTAGTGTGAGGCATCCCATGTGGTAACATATATACATATCCCTAATGGTACTAGAGGTATTCACCTGTGTGGAGAGATCTCAAGGAGCACATGTGTGCAATACAGCATGGTCGCGGCCATCTTGTTTGTGTTAAAATCCTGAATGAAGCAATAAAGTTTGATCACATAGCTAGTGCGCATACATAGAGGCGATGCGCGCCGAAAACTCAGATATAAAGCGTCTAGCCATTGCTGCGCAAACCCAAGGGGGAAGTATCTGCGCATGCACACTGCATGGCACTGCCTAAGTATCACAGTACATGCTACAATTATTCCGCACATACCAAATAGCGAAATGGAGCGATTGTACCTGCGAAAATTAATGTACACAGTTCCCACTAAGTAAACAAAGCACGACCCAATTTTGTAACATTGACGGGGGGGAAAAAGAAGAAAACAGCTTATGCCCGTGCGCATAGACATGGATGTCATATGCCAGTAACATGAAACTGACCGACATGGTGATTGCTGCAGAGACAAATGGAAATGGTACCAACGATTGCGCTATGTGCCACACAACACCCATGCAAGACCACTCGCTGTGGGTATAGGCGCAAAAGATGCTGAGGCTTATTGGTGTAATAGAGAGAATATCAACATATATAAAAGCACATGCACAGCACCCAAGAGGATAAATGAATGAAAACACGCTCATTACATGAGGCTAAGTAGCCTGTACTGAAAATGAAAAAAAAAAAAAGAAGTTAAGTAAATGAAGAAATAATAATAAATAAAAAATGAAATAAATGATAATAAAAAAGAAAATTAAAAAGAAATAATGGGACCAAAAGAATATATGTACATGTGGTACACACATGTCCAAGAAACGTGTGTACCTATGATAGTCCCTACGGCAGCATACATGTATATATTACCCAAAGAACGCAAAGAAAAAATAATAATAATAGTAATAAATAAGAAAAAAATATATATACCGTATATACTCGAGTATAAGCCGAGATTTTCAGCCCAAATTTTTGGGCTGAAAGTGCCCCTCTCGGCTTATACTCGAGTCACGGTCTGTGGCAGGGTCGGCGGGTGAGGGGGACAGAGGGCTGAGTTATACTTACCTAGTCCCGGCGATCCTGACGCTCCCCCTGCCCGTCACACTGTCTTCGGGTGCCGCAGCTCTTCCCCTGTACAGCGGTCACGTGGGAACGCTCATTAGAGAAATGAATATGGACTCCACCCCCATAGGGGTGGAGCCGCATATTCATTTCTCTAATCAGCGGTAACGGTGACCGCTGATAGAGGAAGAAGCTGCTCAAAATTTTTATGCTCAAAAGATGGAAGCTATTAATCAATTGTATTTGTAACAAATACTGTTGTAATACCACCATGTCCGACACAAGATATAGATGTTTCTGCGCCGTTACGATCCTTTGTGCCTAAAGTACATAGTACAATTAAGGTGCATGCAATAGACTTAAGTGTATGGTAATGCAATATCAAGAAATGAAAAATCAAAAAATCTCTGAAAAACAGGCATAAACGAGACAGAGTAAAAAAGGGGGGGGGGGGTGTTGTGATCAGACCTAACTCGAAAATATATATGTATATCCAGGTGCAAACGATGCACACGCAAATAGGTTTCACACCATATACAGTGGGGCAAAAAAGTATTTAGTCAGTCAGCAATAGTGCAAGTTCCACCACTTAAAAAGATGAGAGGCGTCTGTAATTTACATCATAGGTAGACCTCAACTATGGGAGACAAACTGAGAAAAAAAAATCCAGAAAATCACATTGTCTGTTTTTTTAACAATTTATTTGCATATTATGGTGGAAAATAAGTATTTGGTCAGAAACAAACAATCAAGATTTCTGGCTCTCACAGACCTGTAACTTCTTCTTTAAGAGTCTCCTCTTTCCTCCACTCATTACCTGTAGTAATGGCACCTGTTTAAACTTGTTATCAGTATAAAAAGACACTTGTGCACACCCTCAAACAGTCTGACTCCAAACTCCACTATGGTGAAGACCAAAGAGCTGTCAAAGGACACCAGAAACAAAATTGTAGCCCTGCACCAGGCTGGGAAGACTGAATCTGCAATAGCCAACCAGCTTGGAGTGAAGAAATCAACAGTGGGAGCAATAATTAGAAAATGGAAGACATACAAGACCACTGATAATCTCCCTCGATCTGGGGCTCCACGCAAAATCCCACCCCGTGGGGTCAGAATGATCACGGTGAGCAAAAATCCCAGAACCACGCGGTGGGACCTAGTGAATGAACTGCAGAGAGCTGGGACCAATGTAACAAGGCCTACCATAAGTAACACACTACGCCACCATGGACTCAGATCCTGCAGTGCCAGACGTGTCCCACTGCTTAAGCCAGTACATGTCCGGGCCCGTCTGAAGTTTGCTAGAGAGCATTTGGATGATCCAGAGGAGTTTTGGGAGAATGTCCTATGGTCTGATGAAACCAAACTGGAACTGTTTGGTAGAAACACAACTTGTCGTGTTTGGAGGAAAAAGAATACTGAGTTGCATCCATCAGACACCATACCTACTGTAAAGCATGGTGGTGGAAACATCATGCTTTGGGGCTGTTTCTCTGCAAAGGGGCCAGGACGACTGATCCGGGTACATGAAAGAATGAATGGGGCCATGTATCGTGAGATTTTGAGTGCAAACCTCCTTCCATCAGCAAGGGCATTGAAGATGAAACGTGGCTGGGTCTTTCAACATGACAATGATCCAAAGCACACCGCCAGGGCAACGAAGGAGTGGCTTCGTAAGAAGCATTTCAAGGTCCTGGAGTGGCCTAGCCAGTCTCCAGATCTCAACCCTATAGAAAAGCTTTGGAGGGAGTTGAAAGTCCGTGTTGCCAAGCGAAAAGCCAAAAACATCACTGCTCTAGAGGAGATCTGCATGGAGGAATGGGCCAACATACCAACAACAGTGTGTGGCAACCTTGTGAAGACTTACAGAAAACGTTTGACCTCTGTCATTGCCAACAAAGGATATATTACAAAGTATTGAGATGAAATTTTGTTTCTGACCAAATACTTATTTTCCACCATAATATGCAAATAAAATGTTAAAAAAACAGACAATGTGATTTTCTGGATTTTTTTTTCTCAGTTTGTCTCCCATAGTTGAGGTCTACCTATCATGTAAATTACAGACGCCTCTCATCTTTTTAAGTGGTGGAACTTGCACTATTGCTGACTGACTAAATACTTTTTTGCCCCACTGTATGTACATGTATACAGCACGGCAATCCAGGCATCAACACGATAACTATGACTATTATACAGATAAACCCCCACATGAATATTTTGACAATGGTCCAATCTGGGATGCAAAATAAGGTCCAAATCAGCCATAAAATCCAGAGAACACGTTGGGCGATAAGCTTTTTAATTTGAAGATACAACGGGATTCTTGACGCAATAATTCCTTAGTCCGATCGCCCCCACGTATACTGCCCAGCACCTGGTTCAAACCATCACCCGTATATTGTGATATTTGCTGTCATGATTGTCCAAAAAATGGGATGCCACAGATGAAATGGGTTTGTCCTTGTCCCCTTTGGCTCTGCTGATGTTTGATATATGCTGCTGGATCCTTCGTCTGATTTCTTGGCCCGCCTGCCCAACGTATATTTTCGGACACGAACAGACAAATAGGTACACCACATTCCTGGATCGACAGTTGGCATATATCCTTGTTTCAATTTGCTCTGGAAAAACGGAAAGCGTAATAGTATTAGTGGCAACCATATAGGGACACACGTTGCAACTACCACAGGGAAAAGATCCCCTGAGACGGCTCCCTGTCCCCAAACTCGTAGTCGGTCTCCTAAAGTGGCTGGTAGTGAAACAGTCCTTGAGGTTTCTGGCCCTCCTAGCAATCACCCTAGGCGTGTCAGATATGTGGGGCCTAAGTTTTGTCTCATTCAACAAAATGCCCTAGTGTCTCCTCAGAATGTTATGGATATCCTGCCATTGGTTATTATATACCGTTATTAAGTTGGTAGATGACATCTCATTCCTGACCCTGGGTTGAAGGAGACCCTGTCTGTCACTGTGCCGAGAATTCTCAAAGGCACGAGGTATGATTTTATGTGGATATCCTCGCTCAGACAGACGGCTTGTTAAATCTCGTGCTCCTGCCCGTAAATCAACATCAGAGCTACAATTCCATCTTACCCTCAAGAATTGTCCCTTGGGCAGATTTTTTCGCAGGTGATGAGGATGGAAGCTGGAGAAATGGAGTAAACTGTTAGTTGCAGTAGTTTTACGATGAATCTTTGTTTGGATGTGACACCCAGACTTAATGATTTTAAGATCCAAAAATTCAACTGATGTTGTAGAGATGGAGGCTGTTAAAGAGATGTTGTATGAGTTATTATTAAGCACAGTAATAAACTCCTCACATTCAACCTCAGTCCCTGTCCATAAAACCAGCAGATCGTCAATGTAACGAAACCAACGAAATACATTGGTCTTAAAGGCCTGCAACGGGTGCACCTGCGTCTCCTCCCACCAACCCATGAAGAGGTTGGCATAGGAGGGAGCACAGCGAGCGCCCATCGCAGTGCCAGAAACTTGTTTGTAAAAAACTCTGTCGAAAACAAAGTAACTGTTGGTCAGTACAAAAGATAGGCGGTCCAACATAAAAGATTGGTGTCTGCGGTCACCTGTAGTTTGCTTGTTCAGAAAGAACAAGACTGCTTCAATTGCCAAAGTATGGCTGATGCAAGTGTATAGAGAAGCAACATCCATGGTCACAAGAACTGTTGTGAATTTTGTGGCAGAGCTCCCTCCTGTGGTCACAAGTGGTACTTCGGCTGATTCTCTCTGGGAGTTTCCGTTTGTGGAGGAAAGTGGTACTGCGGCTTCTGAGTTTCCTCTCTCAGGTGATCTTGTGAGCTCGTTAGGTGCTTCTCTACTTAACTCCACCTAATGCTTTGATCCATGCTTCCTGTCAATGTTCCAGTGTTGGACTTGTTTTTCCCTGGATCATTCCTGTGGCCTGCTGCTCTGCATAGCTAAGTGCTTCTTTGCTATTTGTTTGCTATTTTTTCTGTCCAGCTTGTCTATTTGTTTTGCTGGAAGCTCTGGGACGCAAAGGGTGTACCTCCGTGCCGTTAGTTCGGTACGGAGGGTCTTTTTGCCCCTTTGCGTGGTTTTCTTTAGGGTTTTGTGTAGACCGCAAAGTTATCTTTCCTATCCTCGCTCTGTTTAGAAAGTCGGGCCTCACTTTGCTGAATCTATTTCATCCCTACGTTTGTCTTTTCATCTTACTCACAGTCATTATATGTGGGGGGCTGCCTTTTCCTTTGGGGTATTTCTCTGAGGCAAGGTAGGCTTATTTTTCTATCTTCAGGCTAGTTAGTTTCTCAGGCTGTGCCGAGTTGCATAGGCAGAGTTAGGCGCAATCCACCGCTGCCTCTAGTTGTGTTTGGAGAGGATTACGGATTGCGGTCTGCAGAGTTCCCACGTCTCAGAGCTCGTTCTATGATTTTGGGTTATTGTCAGATCACTGTATGTGTTCTGACCGCTATGTCCATTGTGGTACTGAATTGACTTTCATAACAGTACAGGAAGCCCAAAGTACTAATGATTCTCAATAGAGGGAAAAAAGAAGTTCCGAGACCATTTTTTTTCCTGTGCACTGTGTTTTGCCTTTTTTTTCCCCTAGACATTTGGGTGGTTCAGGACACAGGTGTGGACATGGATATTCAGGGTCTGTGCTCTTCAATGGATAATCTCGTTATAAATGTACAAAAGATTCAAGATTTGGTGGTTCAGAAGCCTATTTTTGAACCAAGAATTCCTATTCCTGATTTGTTTTATGGTGATAGAGTAAAGTTTATGAATTTCAAAAATAATTGCAAACTGTTTTTGGCCTTGAAACCTCACTCCTCTGGTGACCCAGCTCAACAAGTGAGAATTATTATTTCTTTTTTGCGTGGCGATCCTCAGGACTGGGCATTTTCCCTTGCGCCAGGGGATCCTGCATTAAGTAATATTGATGCGTTTTTTCTGGCGCTCGGATTGCTGTACGATGAGCCTAATTCAGTGGATCAGGCAGAGAAAAATTTGCTGGCTTTGTGTCAGGGTCAGGATGAGATAGAGGTATACTGTCAGAAATTTAGAAAGTGGTCTGTACTCACTCAATGGAGTGAAGCTGCGCTCGCAGCGATTTTCAGAAAAGGTCTCTCTGAAGCCCTTAAAGATGTCATGGTGGGATTTCCTATGCCTGATGGTCTGAATGAATCTATGTCTTTGGCCATTCAGATCGGTCGACGCTTGCGTGAGCGTAAATCTGTGCACCATTTGGCGGTATTACCTGAGATTAAACCTAAGCCTATGCAGTGCGATAGGACTTTGTCCAGAGTTGAACGGCATGAACACAGACGTCTGAATGGGCTGTGTTTCTACTGTGGTGATTCCACTCATGCCATCTCTGATTGTCCTAAGCGCTCTAAGCGGTTCGCTAGGTCTGCCACCATTGGTACGGTACAGTCTAAATTTCTTCTGTCCGTTACCTTGATCTGCTCTTTGTCATCGTATTCTGTCATGGCATTTGTGGATTCAGGCGCTGCCCTGAATTTGATGGACTTAGAGTATGCTAAGCGTTGTGGGTTTTTCTTGGAGCCCTTGCAGTGTCCTATTCCATTGAGAGGAATTGATGCTACACCTTTGGCCAAGAATAAGCCTCAATACTGGACCCAGCTGACCATGTGCATGGCTCCTGCACATCAGGAGGATATTCGCTTTCTGGTGTTGCATAATCTGCATGATGTGGTCGTGTTGGGGTTGCCATGGCTACAAGTCCATAATCCAGTATTAGATTGGAAATCCATGTCGGTGTCCAGCTGGGGTTGTCAGGGGGTACATGGTGATGTTCCATTTCTGTCAATTTCGTCATCCACCCCTTCTGAGGTCCCAGAGTTCTTGTCTGATTACCGGGATGTATTTGATGAGCCCAAGTCCGATGCCCTACCTCCGCATAGGGATTGTGATTGTGCTATCAATTTGATTCCTGGTAGTAAATTCCCAAAAGGTCGATTGTTTAATTTATCCGTACCTGAGCACACCGCTATGCGCAGTTATGTGAAGGAATCCCTGGAGAAGGGGCATATTCGCCCGTCATCGTCGCCATTAGGAGCAGGGTTCTTTTTTGTAGCCAAGAAGGATGGTTCGCTGAGACCTTGTATAGATTACCGCCTTCTTAATAAGATCACGGTTAAATTTCAGTACCCCTTGCCATTGTTATCTGATCTGTTTGCTCGGATTAAGGGGGCTAGTTGGTTCACTAAGATAGATCTTCGTGGTGCGTATAATCTGGTGCGAATTAAGCAAGGTGATGAATGGAAAACTGCATTTAATACGCCCGAGGGTCATTTTGAGTATCTAGTGATGCCGTTCGGACTTGCCAATGCTCCATCAGTGTTTCAGTCCTTTATGCATGACATCTTCCGAGAGTACCTGGATAAATTCCTGATTGTGTACTTGGATGACATTTTGATCTTCTCGGATGATTGGGAGTCTCATGTGAAGCAGGTCAGAACGGTTTTTCAGGTCCTGCGTGCTAATTCTTTGTTTGTGAAGGGATCAAAGTGTCTCTTTGGTGTGCAGAAGGTTTCATTTTTGGGGTTCATCTTTTCCCCTTCTACTATCGAGATGGACCCTGTTAAGGTCCAAGCCATCCATGATTGGACTCAGCCGACATCTCTGAAAAGTCTGCAAAAGTTCCTGGGCTTTGCTAATTTTTATCGTCGCTTCATCTGCAACTTTTCTAGTATTGCTAAACCATTGACCGATTTGACCAAGAAGGGTGCTGATTTGGTCAATTGGTCTTCTGCTGCTGTGGTAGCTTTTCAAGAGTTGAAGCGTCGTTTTTCTTCTGCCCCTGTGTTGTGTCAACCAGATGTTTCTCTTCCGTTCCAGGTCGAGGTTGATGCTTCTGAGATTGGAGCAGGGGCTGTTTTGTCGCAGAGAGGTTCTGATTGCTCAGTGATGAAACCATGCGCTTTCTTTTCTAGGAAGTTTTCGCCTGCTGAGCGAAATTATGATGTGGGCAACCGAGAGTTGCTGGCCATGAAGTGGGCATTCGAGGAGTGGCGTCATTGGCTTGAAGGAGCTAAGCATCGCGTGGTGGTATTGACTGATCATAAGAACTTGACTTATCTCGAGTCTGCCAAGCGGTTGAATCCTAGACAGGCTCGTTGGTCGCTGTTTTTTGCCCGTTTTGACTTTGTGATTTCGTACCTTCCGGGCTCTAAAAATGTGAAGGCGGATGCTCTGTCTAGGAGTTTTGTGCCCGACTCTCCGGGTTTGTCTGAGCCGGCGGGTATCCTCAAGGAAGGAGTAATTGTGTCTGCCATCTTCCCTGATTTGCGGCGGGTGTTGCAAAAATTTCAGGCTAATAAACCTGATCGTTGTCCAGCGGAGAGACTGTTTGTCCCTGATAGGTGGACGAATAAAGTTATCTCTGAGGTTCATTGTTCGGTGTTGGCTGGTCATCCTGGAATCTTTGGTACCAGAGAGTTAGTGGCTAGATCCTTTTGGTGGCCATCTCTGTCGCGGGATGTGCGTACTTTTGTGTAGTCCTGTGGGATTTGTGCTCGGGCTAAGCCCTGCTGTTCTCGTGCCAGTGGGTTGCTTTTGCCCTTGCCGGTCCTGAAGAGGCCTTGGACACATATCTCTATGGATTTTATTTCAGATCTTCCCGTTTCTCAAAAGATGTCAGTCATTTGGGTGGTCTGTGATCGCTTTTCTAAGATGGTCCATCTGGTACCCTTGTCTAAATTGCCTTCCTCCTCTGACTTGGTGCCATTGTTCTTCCAGCATGTGGTTCGTTTACATGGCATTCCAGAGAATATCGTTTCTGACAGACGTTCCCAGTTTGTTTCGAGGTTTTGGCGAGCCTTTTGTGGTAGGATGGGCATTGACTTGTCTTTTTCCTCGGCTTTCCATCCTCAGACTAATGGCCAGACCGAACGAACCAATCAGACCTTGGAAACATATCTGAGATGTTTTGTTTCTGCTGATCAGGATGACTGGGTGTCCTTTTTGCCTTTGGCTGAGTTCGCCCTTAATAACCGGGCCAGCTCGGCTACCTTGGTTTCGCCATTTTTCTGCAACTCTGGGTTCCATCCTCGTTTCTCTTCAGGACAGGTTGAGTCTTCGGACTGTCTTGGTGTGGATACTGTGGTGGACAGGTTGCAGCAGATTTGGACTCATGTAGTGGACAATTTGACCTTGTCCCAGGAGAGGGCTCAACGTTTTGCTAATCGCAGACGCTGTGCGGGTCCCCGACTTCGTGTTGGGGATCTGGTTTGGTTATCTTCTCGTCATATTCCTATGAAGGTGTCCTCTCCTAAATTTAAACCTCGTTTCATTGGTCCGTATAGGATTTCTGAGGTTCTTAATCCTGTGTCTTTTCGTCTGACCCTTCCAGATTCTTTTTCCATACATAACGTATTCCATAGGTCATTGTTGCGGAGATACGTGGCACCCGTGGTTCCATCTGTTGACCCTCCTGCCCCGGTTTTGGTGGAGGGGGAGTTGGAGTATATTGTGGAGAAGATTTTGGATTCTCGTGTTTCAAGACGGAAACTCCAGTATCTGGTTAAATGGAAGGGTTATGCTCAGGAAGATAATTCCTGGGTTTTTGCCTGTGATGTCCATGCTCCCGATTTTGTTCGTGCCTTTCATGTGGCTCATCTTGGTCGGCCTGGGGGCTCTGGTGAGGGTTCGGTGACCCCTCCTCAAGGGGGGGGTACTGTTGTGAATTTTGTGGCAGAGCTCCCTCCTGTGGTCACAAGTGGTACTTCGGCTGATTCTCTCTGGGAGTTTCCATTTGTGGAGGAAAGTGGTACTGCGGCTTCTGAGTTTCCTCTCTCAGGTGATCTTGTGAGCTCGTTAGGTGCTTCTCTACTTAACTCCACCTAATGCTTTGATCCATGCTTCCTGTCAATGTTCCAGTGTTGGACTTGTTTTTCCCTGGATCATTCCTGTGGCCTGCTGCTCTGCATAGCTAAGTGCTTCTTTGCTATTTGTTTGCTATTTTTTCTGTCCAGCTTGTCTATTTGTTTTGCTGGAAGCTCTGGGACGCAAAGGGTGTACCTCCGTGCCGTTAGTTCGGTACGGAGGGTCTTTTTGCCCCTTTGCGTGGTTTTCTTTAGGGTTTTGCGTAGACCGCAAAGTTATCTTTCCTATCTTCGCTCTGTTTAGAAAGTCGGGCCTCACTTTGCTGAATCTATTTCATCCCTACGTTTGTCTTTTCATCTTACTCACAGTCATTATATGTGGGGGGCTGCCTTTTCCTTTGGGGTATTTCTCTGAGGCAAGGTAGGCTTATTTTTCTATCTTCAGGCTAGTTAGTTTCTCAGGCTGTGCCGAGTTGCATAGGCAGAGTTAGGCGCAATCCACGGCTGCCTCTAGTTGTGTTTGGAGAGGATTAGGGATTGCGGTCTGCAGAGTTCCCACGTCTCAGAGCTCGTTCTATGATTTTGGGTTATTGTCAGATCACTGTATGTGTTCTGACCGCTATGTCCATTGTGGTACTGAATTGCCTTTCATAACAAAGAACAACACAGAGAAAAACCAGTATAAAGTGCCAATATCAATAGATTTTTATTAAATATTTGTAAGAATAAAATAACATAAATCCAAGGTAACTGCTAAGAAGCAGGGACATCCACTATAAGTGTATATATTAATGAAGATCAAACAAAGTGCCTGCATAAGTATTGAACATATAGAAACTAGTGAGCACAATGCACATCAACTACTCAGTGTAGGGGCACAAAAGAACGCCCTAAGGAATTAATGATGGCAGTGAGACAAAAGCAATAAAGAGCAACACTTACATGAGATCTGTCTGTGTATGTGGCATCCCTGCCACCCCAACGCACGTTTCGCTTCTTCGTCAGGAGACGGCATCTTCCCACACAAGTTACGCCATCCTTCGCCATCTCTCCCGCAATTCAGATCTTTTACGAACTGGTGAGTCAGGATATTGCATGTTTGAAATTGAAGAACCAGCAAGAGGAGAACCTGGGACCAAGGGAAAGAAAAGTCTTGGCAGAGCTTAAGGGGAATCCATCCTTTGTTATAAAAGAGGCGGACAAAGGGGGCAATACAATGCTGTTGCCGATTGAAATGTAAACTAAAGAGGCCCGCCGACAATTAAACGATACCAAATGCTACCAAATTTTGCCCTCTGACCCACAGATACATTTAAGAGGAAGCTGGACCAGTTGCTTATGTCAGCTAAATCCAATTGCATACTGGACAGCAGGGAATTCAAGTTTCTGTCTACAGCCTCTCCGATCGTCCCCACCCTATACTTGCTCCCAAAAATTCACAAGTCTATACAAGAACCACCGGGTAGGCCTATAGTGGCTGGGATTGGCAGTCTCTATGAGAGACCTTGTATATATCTGGACCATTTTTTACAACCCTTTGTCATCCGCCTAAGTTCGTACATTCAGGATACATCTCACCTTATCCGCCAGCTACAGGATTTGAGGATCCCCGAGGAAACCTTGCTTGTGACCATGGATGTTGCTTCTCTATACACTTGCATCAGCCATACTTTGGGAATTGAAGCAGTCTCGTTCTTTCTGAACAAGCAAACTACAGGTGACCGCAGACACCAATCTTTTATGTTGGACCTCCTATCTTTTGTACTGACTAACAGTTACTCTGTTTTCGACAGAGTTTTTTACATCTCCGCCTGCACCTTCCTCACAGACCAGCAGTTTGCCGGGGACACGCTACTCAACTCCGTCTAAGCACGGCAGCCAGCCCTCAGATGTGGACAAGTAAAAGACCATTTCCTCCTAGCCATGCCAAAGCTAAGGCCGGTTTCACATTAGTGTTTCCCTGATTTGCGGCGGGCTGCGGACTTCCTCCGTGAAGCCCCGCACTCGGCCGCACCTCCGTCGCTAGCTCTGCCTACTTCTGCATGTTATGTTGCCTTGATCAAAATGTGGTGTCGATGTCGGAGAGCGCTCAACACCAGCAGGTGTTTCCACTAGCAAATGTCCTGACGACCTACCAATCACACTGGCTGTTGCGGGTAAAGAAGTGGAAGATCTGCATCCAAAGCCATGTGCGACTGCTGTCCCCACAGTCACGGAGGATGAAGAGGATGCGGATGCACTTGATGGGGCAGACGGTGGTTAACCCTGCCCACTAGGCCGCATTGTAGCACAGTGAGCTTCCCACTGCAACTTATGCCTCATATCCATTTAACGGTTCATGCATGAAGTACTCAAGCTAGTGATTTTTTGGCCTCTACTGAGATTTTGTTGACAAATCTTACAGACAACATGAGTTGGGTCATCCTTTGCGATGTCAAAAAATGCCCAGGCTGTGCAAGGCTTAGAGCCCGTGCGACCTGAAGAGCCACCACGACTTCTGGTCTGAGGCACAGTTGGGGTTGAGGATGCAGTCGTTGACATGCTTCCAGTACTCCGTCTCTGTCCAGGAAGGTGCACCGTTACCTCGTCATCAGACTCGTCACTAGCATCCTTCACCTCCTCTGCTGACCTCATGGACTGGCAGACTGGGGGTTGACAGTAAGTGGGGTCTACAACCTCGTCATCATCATCCTGTGTGTTCTCACACCCGTCGTCCTCAGAGCCAACCTCTTCCTGCCCCGACCGAAAAGTCAAGCTTTCGTTCCAATCAGGTATCTCAGTCTCCTCATCATCTTCCTCATTGTCTCCACCAACAGGAGATAGTTTGGGAACGAGGGTCTACTTTATGCTCAGAACCTTCTTCATCTGGGCCTGGATCCGACTCACAAAGATTCTGGGCATCAGTGCAGATCATTTCCTCGTCTGGATTCACAGAAGCTCTGGAGCAGACCTCTGATTCCCAGGCTATAGTATGCGTAAACAGCTCTACAGACTCAACCATGTGTGTTACCCCATGCTCAGACGGGCGGCTGGAGACCTGGGAGCTGTGAGGAAGCAAGTGCGATTGGGGTGACAACTCTGAGGACTGGAGTAGTTGTGATGAAGTTGACATGGAGGAGAGCCCACTTGAACGAGCACTTGATATCCGTTCAAGCACCTGCTGTTTTTGTGCCTCATCTGGAATTTTTGGCGATGCTTGTAGTGATGGTCGTAAGAAAGGGATCATATCAGATCGTCCACGAAAAGAAGTAGACACTTTACTTTGGCTGGAGGATGGTCTTTCTTCTGCAGATGTTACTGTTGCTTTACCACCTACCCCACGGACACAACCTTTTTTTCCTTTTCAACATGCCTATTCCCCTTTTCACCAGCAGCAGGCCTTTTGCCACTCATTTTAGTGCTTAACTAATTGGCAACTCTGTATCTGTAGTTGTTGGCACAACAACCGATGGATGAAAACCGAGCAGAACACAGTGGCCCAAAACTATTAACTGGATTAGATGCAGTGAAAATAGAGATACACAGGCGGTATAGTTTGTTTCACAGGTGGGCTACTCTGCTGACGTGCAGACACTGCTCCTAGGCCCAAAACTAATAACTGGATTAGATGCAGTGAAAATAGAGATACACAGGTGGTATAGTTTGTTTCACAGGCGGGCTACTCTGCTGACGTGCAGACACTACTCCTAAGCCCAAAACTATTAACTGGATTAGATGCAGTGAAAATTGAGATACACAGGCGGTATAGTTTGTTTCACAGGCGGAAGACTCTGCTGACGTGCAGACACTGCTCCTAGGCCCAAAACTATTAACTGGATTAGATGCAGTAAAAATTGAGATACACAGGCATTGTAGTTTGTTTCACAGGCGGGCTACTCTGCTAACGTGCAGACACTGCTCCTAGGCCCAAAACTAATAACTGGATTAAATGCAGTGAAAATAGAGATACACAGGTGGTATAGTTTGTTTCACAGGCGGGCTACTCTGCTGACGTGCAGACACTGCTCCTAGGCCCAAAACTATTAACTGGAATAGATGCAGTGAAAATTGAGATACACAGGCGGTAGAGTTGAGCGACTTTAACTTTTTTAGGATAGAGTCGGGTTTCGCGAAACCCAACTTTCTCAAAAGTCTGGTCGGGTGAAATCGGCCGATGATTGCGAAAAGTCGGGGGCCAACTGAAACACGAAACCCAATGCAAGTCAATGGGGAATCAAAGTCGGCAGTGAGTGGAGGACAGGAAAACGCCTACAGTGCCCATTTTAATGCCAAAAACATCAATTCGTATTACTGAAGCTTGTCAATCTTAATTTACTTTATAATAATAGTTGGGTGTTGTGAATTCCGCTCTTGGGCTCCCTCCGGTGGTTGTAAGTGGCACTTTTGTGAGTTCTGCTCTTGGGCTCCCTCTTGTGGTTTCTAGTGGTATGGCTGCTCCTTGGAGTTAGCTGTCTTCAGCTGCTTCCACCTGATCGTCATTTCTGCTCGGCTATTTAAGCCTGGCTTTTCCTTCAGCTTGTGCCACTTGTAAATGGTTCTGGTTGGATTCACATCTCTTTGGATTTCCCTGTTATCCTGACCAGTTCAGCTAAGCTAAAGGTACCTTCACACATAACGATATCGTTAATGATATCGTTGCTTTTTGTGACGTAGCAACGATATCGTTAAGGAAATCGTTATGTGTGACAGCGACCAACGATCAGGCCCCTGCTGGGAGATCGTTGGTCGCTGAACAAAGTCCAGAACTTTATTTCGTCGCTGGATCTCCCGTGGACATCGCTGGATCGGCGTGTGTGACACCGATCCAGCGATGTCTTCACTGGTAACCAGGGTAAACATCGGGTAACTAAGCGCAGGGCCGCGCTTAGTAACCCGATGTTTACCCTGGTTACCAGCGTAAAAGTAAAAAAAAAAAAAACAGTACATACTTACCTACCGCTGTCTGTCCCCGGCACTGTGCTCTGCACTCCTCCTGTACTGGCTGTGAGCGTTGGTCAGCCGGAAAGCAGAGCGGTGACGTCACCGCTCTGCTTTCCGGCCGCTGTGCTCACAGCCAGTACAGGAGGAGTGCAGAGAAGCAGAGCGCTGGGGACAGACAGCGGTAGGTAAGTATGTAGTGTTTGTTTTTTTGACTTTTACGCTGGTAACCAGGGTAAACATCGGGTTACTAAGCGCGGCCCTGCGCTTAGTAACCCGATGTTTACCCTGGTTACCCGGGGACTTCTGGATCGTTGGTCGCTGGAGAGCTGTCTGTGTGACAGCTCTCCAGCGACCAAACAGCGACGCTGCAGCGATCCGGATCGTTGTCGGTATCGCTGCAGTGTCGCTTAATGTGAAGGGGGTATAAGTTCTTGCTTGCGCTTTTCTGTCCACACAGATTGTGGACTTTTCCGTTCTGTGTTTTCTATGTTTGTCCAGCTTATCAGTATGAATTAACTCTGTCTTGCTGGAAGCTCTGGGAAGCAGATTTACCCTCCACACCTTTAGTCAGGTGTGGAGTTTTCAGTAAACTCTGTGGATTTTTGTAGTGTTTTGTACTGACCGCACAGTATTCCATCCTGTCCTATCTATTTAGCTAGACTGGCCTCCTGTGCTCATTCTGGTTTCATTCTGTGTATGTCTTTTCCCTCTCCACTCACAGTCATTATTTTTGGGGGGCTAATCTATGCTTTGGGGATTTTCTCTGAGGCAAGATAGTTTTCTTGCTTCTATCTTTAGGGGTAGTTAGCTCTTAGGCTGTGTCGAGATGTCTAGGGAGTGACAGGTACATCCCACGGCTACTTCTAGTGTGGTGTTGAGCTTAGGGACTGCGGTCAGTACAGATACCACTTCCTTCAGAGCTCGTTCCATGTTGCTCCTAAACCACCGCATCATAACAGTACAAGTGGCCAAAAATGAAATAAATGCATCTCAAAAAAAGGAAAAAAAAAAGTTCTGAACCATTTTTTTTTCTGTGCTCTGTTCTGTCTTTTTTTTCCTCTTTATATCTGGGTGGTGCAGGATATATGCTCTGGCATGGAGGTTCAGGGTTTGTTTTCTCGTGTGGATCAACTTGCTGCAAGAGTCCAGAGTATCCAAGATTATGTTCTCCAGACTCCGGCTCTAGAGCCTAGAATTCCTACTCCTGTTTTTGAACTTTAAAAATAGCTGCAAATTGTTTTTTGCTTTGAAACCCGGTTCTTCTGGTGATCCCATTCAGCAAGTAAAAATCATCATATCCTTGCTGCGTGGTGATCCTCAAGACTGGGCTTTTGCTCTTGAAACAGGGGATCCTGTTGTGAATTGTGTGGTCAAGCTCCCTCCTGTGGTCATGAGTGGTACTTCGGCTGGTTCTGTCTATGAGCTTCCTTTGGTGGATGTGAGTGGGGCTGCGGCTTCTGAGTTTCCTTCCTCAGGTGACGAGCTTAAGTCGTTAGGTGCTGCTCTATTTAACTCCACCTAGTTCTTTGTTCCTGGCCTCCAGTCAATGTTCCAGTATTGGTCTTGCTCTCTCCTGGATCGTTCCTGTGGCCTGTCTACCCTGCATAAGCTAAGTTTTGCTTGTGTTACTTTTGTTTGCAATATTTTCTGTCCAGCTTGCTATATTGGTTTTTCTTGCTTGCTGGAAGCTCTGAGACGCAGAGGGAGCACCTCCGTACCGTTAGTCGGTGCGGGGGGTCTTTTGCGCCCTCTGCGTGGTTGTTTGTAGGTTTTTGTGCTGATCGCAAAGCTATCTTTCCTATCCTCGGTCTATTCAGTAAGTCTGGCCTCACTTTGCTAAAATCTATTTCATCTCTGTGTTTGTCTTTTCATCTTAACTCACAGTCATTATATGTGGGGGGCTGCCTTATCCTTTGGGGAATTTCTCTGAGGCAAGGTAGGCTTATTTTTCTATCTTCAGGCTAGCTAGTTTCTCAGGCTGTGCCCGAGGCGCCTAGGTCGGTCAGGAGCGCTCCACGGCTACCTCTAGTGTGATATGATAGGATTAGGGATTGCGGTCAGCAGAGTTTCCACGTCTCAGAGCTCGTCCTATGTTATTAGTAACTATCAGGTCACTTTGTGTGCTCTTAACCACTAGGTCCATTGTGGTTCTGAATCACCTGTTCATAACAGGATCCGGCATTATTGAATGTAGATGCATTTTTTCAAGCGCTCGGATTATTGTATGACGAACCTAACTCTGTAGAGCATGCTGAGAAAACACTGTTGGCCCTGTGTCAGGGTCAAGAAGCGGCAGAGTTATACTGCCAGAAATTTAGAAAATGGTCTGTGCTCACTAAATGGAATGAAGAGGCTCTGGCTGCTATTTTCAGAAAAGGTCTTTCTGAAACCCTTAACCCCTTCCCGACCTGTGACACAGCGTATGCATCATGAAAGTCGGTGCCAATCCGACCTGTGACGCATATGCTGTGTCACAGAAAGATCGCGTCCCTGCAGATCGGGTGAAAGGGTTAACTCCCATTTCGCCCGATCTGCAGGGACAGGGGGAGTGGTAGTTTAGCCCAAGGGGGGTGGCTTCACCCCCCGTGGCTACGATCGCTCTGATTGGCTGTTGAAAGTGAAACTGCCAATCAGAGCGATTTGTAATATTTCACCTAAAAAACTGGTGAAATATTACAATTCAGCCATGGCCGATGCTGCAATATCATCGGCCATGGCTGGAAACACTTATGTGCACCCACCCCACCCCACCGATCGCCCCCCCAACCCTCCGATCTGTGGTCCGCTCCCCTCCGTCCTGTGCTCCGCTCCCCCGTCCTCCTGTCCGCTCCCCCCGTGCTCCAATCACACCCCCGTGCTCCAATCAAATCCCCCCGCACTCCGATCACCCCCACCCCGCACAGCGATCCCCCCCGTGCTCCGATCCACCCCCCTGCACAGCGATCCCCCACCCCGTGCTCCAATCCACCCCCCGTGTTCCGATCCACCCTCCCATGCTCCGATCCACCCACCCGTGCTCCGACGCCCCCCCGTGCCCTGATCTTCCCCCTCCCCCCTTATACTTACCTAGCCTCCCGGGATCCGTCCGTCTGCTTTTCTGGGCGCCGCCATCTTCCACAATGGCGGCGCATGTGCAGTGCGCCCGCCGAATCTGCCGGCCGGCAGATTCGTTCCAAAGTGAGTTTTGATCACTGACATATAACCTATCTCAGTGATCAAAATAAAAAAAATAGTAAATGCCCCCCCCCCCTTTGTCACCCCCATAGGTAGGGACAATAAAAAAAAAAAATTTTCCACTAAGGTTGGGGTAAGAACTAGGGTTAGGGGTAGGGGTAGGGTTTCGGTATGTGCACACGTATTCTGTTCCTCTGCGGATTTTTCTGCTGCGGATTTGATAAATCCGCAGTGCTAAACCGCTGTGGATTTATCGTGGATTTACCACGGTTTTTCTGCGCATTTCACTGCGGTTTTACAACTGCGATTTTCTATTGGAGCAGTTGTAAAACCGCTGCGGAATCCGCAGAAAGAAGTGACATGCTGCGGAATGTAAACCGCTGCGTTTCCGTGCAGTTTTTCCGCAGCATGTGTACAGCGATTTTTGTTTCCCATAGGTTTACATTGAACTGTAAACTCATGGGAAACTGCTGCGGATCCGCAGCGTTTTCCGCAGCGTGTGCACATACCTTTAGAATTAGGCTATGTGCACACGGTGCGTATTTGGCTGCGGATCCGCAGCGGATTGGCCGCTGCGGATTTGCAGCAGTGTTCCATCAGGTTTACAGTTCCATGTAAACATATGAAAACCAAATCCGCTGTGCCCATGGTGCGGAAAATACCACGCGGAAACGCTGCGTTGTATTTTCCGCAGCATGTCAATTCTTTGTGAGGATTCTGCAGCGTTTTACACCTGTTCCTCAATAGGAATCCGCAGGTGAAATCCGCACAAAAAACACTGGAAATCCACGGTAAATCCGCAGGTAAAACGCAGTGCCCTTTACCCGCGGATTTTTCAAAAATGATGCTGAAAAATCTCACACGAATCCGCAACGTGGGCACATAGCCTTAGGGTTAGGGTTGGAATTAGGGTTGTGGTTAGGGGTTTGTTGGGGTTATGGTTGTGATTAGGGTTATGGCTACAGTTGGGATTAGGGTTAGGGGTGTGTTGGGGTTAGTGTTGGAGTTAGAATTGAGGGGTTTCCACTGTTTAGGCACATCAGGGGGTCTCCAAACGCAACATGGCGCCACCATTGATTCCAGACAATCTTGTATTCATAAAGTCAAATGGTGCTCCCTCACTTCCGAGCCCCGACGTGTGCCCAAACAGTGGTTTACCCGCACATATGGGGTACCAGCATACTCAGGACAAACTGCGCAACAATTACTGGGGTCCAATTTCTCCTGTTACCCTTGTGAAAATAAAAAAATGCTTGCTAAAACATCATTTTTGAGGAAAGAAAAATTATTTTTTATTTTCACGGCTCTGCGTTGTAAACGTCTGTGAAGCACTTGGGGGTTCAAAGTGCTCACCACATATCTAGATAAGTTCCTTGGGGGGTCTAGTTTCTAAACTGGGGTCACTTGTGGGGGGTTTCCATCAAAGTCTGCATTTCAAAAGTCACTTCTTCCCTTCTGAGCCCCGACGTGTGCCCAAACAGTGGTTTACCCCCACACATGGGGTATCAGCGTACTCAGGAGAAACTGGACAACAACTATTGGGGTCCAATTTCTCCTGTAACTCTTGGGAAAATAAAAAATTCTGGGCTAAAAAATTATTTTTGAGGAAAGAAAACGTATTTATTATTTTCACGGCTCTGTGTTATAAACTTCTGTAAAGCACTTGGGGGTTGAAAGTGCTCACCACATATCTAGATAAGTTCCTTTGGGGGTCTAGTTTCCAAAATGGGGTCACTTGTGGGGGGGGTTCTACTGTTTAGGCACACCAGGGGCTCTGCAAACGCAACGTGATGCCCGCAGACCATTCCATCAAAGTCTGCATTTCAAAAGTCACTACTTCCCTTCTGAGCCCCGACGTGTGCCCAAACAGTGGTTTACCCCCACACATGGGGTATCAGCTTACTCAGGAGAAACTGGACAACAACTTTTGTGGTCCAATTTCTCCTGTAACCCTTGGGAAAATAAAAAATTCTGGGCTAAATAATTATTTTTGAGGAAAGAAAACGTATTTATTATTTTCACTGCTCTGTGTTATGAACTTCTGTGAAGCACTTGGGGGTTCAAAGTGCTCACCTCACATCTAGATAAGTTCCTTTCGGGGTCTAGTTTCCAAAATGGGGTCACTTGTGGGGGGTTTCTACTGTTTAGCCAGATCAGGGGCTCTGCAAACGCAACGTGACGCCCGCAGAGCATTCCATCAAAGTCTGCATTTCAAAACGTCACTACTTCACTTCCAAGCCCCAGCAAGTGCCTAAACAGTGGTTTACCCCCACATATGGGGTATCAGCGTACTCAGGAGAAACTGGACAACAACTTTTGGGGTCAAATTTCTCCTGTTACCCTTGGGAAAATTAAAAATTGCGGACTAAAATATCATTTTTAAGAAAAAATTTTTTTTTTTAAATTTTCATGGCTCTGCGTTATAAACTTCTGTGAAGCACTTGAGGGTTCAAAGTGCTCACCACACATCTAGATTAGTTCCTTTGGGGGTCTAGTTTCCAAAATGGGGTCATTTGTGGGGGATCTCCAATGTTTAGGCACACAGGGGCTCTCCAAACGCAACATGGTGTCCGCTAATGATTGGAGCTAATTTTCCATTTAAAAAGCCAAATGGCGTGCCTTCCCTTCTGAGCCCTGCCGTGCGCCCAAACAGTGGTTTACCCCCACATATGGGGTATCTGCGTACTCAGGACAAACTGGACAACAACATTTGTGGTCCAATTTCTCCTATTACCATTGGCAAAATAGGAAATTCCAGGCTAAAAATCATTTTTGAGAAAAGAAAAATTATGTTTTATTTTCGTGGCTCTGCATTATAAACTTCTGTGAAGCACTTGAGGGTTCAAAGTGCTCACCACACATCTAGATTAGTTCCTTTGGGGGTCTATTTTCCAAAATGAGGTCACTTGTGGGGGAGCTCCAATGCATAGGCACACAGGGGCTCTCCAAACGCGACATGGTGTCCGCTAACAATGGGAGCTAATTTTCCATTCAAAAAGTCAAAAGGCGCGCCTTCCCTTCCGAGCCCTGCCGTGTGCCCAAACAGTGGTTTACCCCCACATATGAGGTATCGGCGTACTCGGGACAAATTGCTCAACAAATTTTAGGATCCATTTTATCCTATTGCCCATGTGAAAATGAAAAAATTGAGGCGAAAAGAAATTTTGTGTGAAAAAAAAGTACTTTTTCATTTTTACGGATCAATTTGTGAAGCACCTGAGGGTTTAAAGTGCTCACTAGCCATCTAGATAAGTTCCTTGGGGGTCCAGTTTCCAAAATGGGGTCACTTGTGGGGGAGCTCCAATGTTTAGGCACACAGGGTCTCTCCAAACGCGACATGGTGTCCGCTAACGATGGAGATAATTTTTCATTCAAAAAGTCAAATGGCGCTCCTTCCCTTCCGAGCCTTACCATGTGCCCAAACAGTGGTTTACCTCCACATGTGAGGTATCAGTGTACTCAGGAGAAATTGCCCAACAAATTTTTAGGATCCAATTTATCCTGTTGTCCATGTGAAAATGAAAAAACTGAGGCTAAAAGAATTTTTTTGTGAAAAAAAAGTACTTTTTCATTTTTACGGATCAATTTGTGAAGCACCTGGGGGTTTAAAGGGCTCACTATGCATCTAGATAAGTTCCTTGGGGCGTCTAGTTTCCAAAATGGGGTCACTTGTGCTTGTGGGGGAGCTCCAATTTTTAGGCACACGGGGGCTCTCCAAACGTGACATGGTGTCCGCTAAAGAGTGCAGCCAATTTTTCATTCAAAAAGTCAAATGGCACTCCTTCCCTTCCAAGCCCTGCCGTGCGCCCAAACAGTGGTTTACCCCCACATATGAGTTATCAGCGTACTCAGGACAAATTGGACAACAACTTTCGTGGTTCAGTTTCTACTTTTACCATTGGGAAAACAAAAAAAATGTTGCTGAAAAATCATTTTTGTGACTAAAAAGTTAAATGTTCATTTTTTCCTTCCATGTTGCTTCTGCTGCTGTGAAGCACCTGAAGGGTTAATAAACTTCTTGAATGTGGTTTTGTGCACCTTGAGGGGTGCAGTTTTTAGTATGGTGTCACTTTTGGGTATTTTCAGCCACATAGACCCCTCAAACTGACTTCAAATGTGAGGTGGTCCCTAAAAAAAAGTTTTTGTAAATTTCGTTGTAAAAATGAGAAATCGCTGGTCAAATTTTAACCCTTATAACTTCCTAGCAAAAAAAAATTTTGTTTCCAAAATTGTGCTGATGTAAAGTAGACGTGTGGGAAATGTTATTTATTAACTATTTTGTGTCACATAACTCTCTGGTTTAACAGAATAAAAATTCAAAATGTGAAAATTGCGAAATTTTCAAAATTTTCGCCAAATTTCCATTTTTATCACAAATAAACACAGAATTTATTGACCTAAATTTACCACTAACATGAAGCCCAATATGTCACGAAAAAACAATCTCAGAACTGCTAGGATCCATTGAAGCGTTCCTGAGTTATTACCTCATAAAGGGACACTGGTCAGAATTGCAAAAAACGGCAAGGTCTTTAAGGTCAAAATAGGCTGGGTCATGAAGGGGTTAAAGGTGTTATGGTGGGCTTTCCTACGCCTACCGGTTTGAGCGAATCTATGTCTCTAGCCATTCAGATTGATCGGCGCCTGCACGAGCGCAAAGCTGTGCACCATATGGCAGTATCCTCTGAGCAAAGTCCTGAACCTATGCAATGTGATAGGATTTTGACTAGAATAGAACGGCAGGAATTCAGACGTCAGAATAGGCTGTGTTTTTACTGTGGCGATTCGGCTCATGTTATCTCTGATTGCCCTAAGCGTACTAAGAGAGTCGCTAGGTCTGTTATCATTAGTACAATACAGCCTAAATTTATCTTATCTGTGACCCTGATTTGCTCATTGTCGTCCTTTTCTGTCATGGCATTTGTGGATTCAGGCGCTGCCCTGAACTTAATGGACTTAGAATTTGCCAGGCGCTGTGGTTTTTCCTTGCAGCCTTTGCAGAGCCCTATTCCTTTGAGGGGCATTGATGCTACACCCTTGGCCAAGGATAAACCTCAGTACTGGACACAGATGACTATGTACATGGCTCCTGCACATCAGGAAGATTGCCGTTTTCTGGTGTTGCATAACCTGCATGATGTTGTTGTACTGGGATTTCCATGGTTTCAGGAACATAATCCGGTGTTGGATTGGAAAACTATGTCGGTGACTAGTTGGGGTTGTCGAGAGTACATAGTGACGTTCCTTTGATGTCAATTTCCTCTTCCCCCTCTTCTGAGGTCCCTGAGTTTTTGTCGGATTTCCAGGACGTATTTGATGAGCCCAAGTCCAGTTCCCTCCCTCCACATAGGGACTGTGATTGTGCTATTAACTTGATTCCTGGTTGTAAGTTCCCTAAGGGCCGACTTTTCAATCTGTCTGTGCCAGAGAATGCCGCCATGTGGAGTTATGTTAAGGAATCTTTGGAGAAAGGGCATATTCGGCCCTCTTCATCACCATTGGGAGCGGGTTTCTTTTTTGTTGCTAAGAAAGATGGCTCCTTGAGACCCTGTATTGATTATCGTCTGCTTAATAAGATCACGGTCAAATTCCAATACCCCTTGCCTTTGTTTACTGATTTGTTTGCTCAGATTAAGGGGGCTAGTTGGTTTACTAAGATTGACCTCCGAGGGGCATATAATCTTGTTCGTATTAAACAGGGTGACGAATGGAAAACTGCATTTAATACGCCCGAAGGCCATTTTGAATACCTTGTGATGCCATTTGGGCTCTCTAATGCTCCATCTGTGTTCCAGTCTTTCATGCATGATATTTTCCGCAATTATCTTGATAAATTCATGGTCGTATATTTGGATGATATTTTGATTTTTTCCGATGATTGGGAGTCTCATGTGAAGCAGGTCAGGATGGTGTTCCAGATCCTTCGTGATAATGCTTTATTTGTGAAGGGGTCTAAGTGCCTATTCGGAGTTCAGAAGGTCTCTTTTTTGGGTTTTATTTTTTCTCCCTCGTCTATAGAAATGGATCCTGTTAAGGTCCAGGCTATTCATGACTGGATCCAACCAACATCTGTGAAGGGTCTTCAAAAATTTTAAGGCTTTGCTAATTTCTATCGCCGTTTCATTGCCAACTTTTCCAGTGTGGTTAAGCCCTTTACTGATTTGACGAAGAAAGGCGCTGATGTGACGAATTGGTCCTCTGAGGCTGTTGAGGCCTTTCAGGAGCTTAAGCGCCGATTTAGGCTACGTTCAGACTAGCGTTGTGCGCCGCTGCGACGGCAACGCAACGCACAACGCACGCAAAAACGCGGCAAAACGCACGCAAAAACGCTGCGTTTTGCGACGCGTGCGTCGTTTTTTGCCGAAAATCGGACGCAAGAAAAATGCAACTTGTTGCGTTTTCTTGGTCCGACGCTTGCGGCAAAAAAGATGCATGCGTCGCAAAATGCAACAAACAAAAATGCATGCGTCCCCCATGTTAAACATAGGGGCGCATGACGCATGCGTCGCCGCTGCGTCGCCCGACGCTAACCCGACGCACACTAGCACAACGCTAGTCTGAACGTTGCCTTACTTCTGCCCCTGTGTTGCGTCAACCGGATGTTTCTCTTCCTTTTCAGGTTGAGGTCGACGCTTCTGAGATTGGGGCAGGGGCCGTTTTGTCTCAGAGGGAGTCTGATGGTTCTTTGATGAAAGCATGTGCTTTTTTTGCCAGAAAGTTTTCACCTGCGGAACGCAATTATGATGTCGGCAATCGGGAGTTGTTGGCTATGAAGTGGGCGTTTGAGAAGTGGCGACATTGGCTTGAGGGAGCTAAACACCGTGTTGTGGTCCTGACCGATCATAAGAATCTGATTTACCTCGAGTCGGCCAAGCGGCTGAATCCTAGACAGGCTCGATGGTCCCTGTTTTTCTCCCGTTTTTATTTCGTGGTCTCGTATCTTCCGGGATCAATGAATGTTAAGGCTGATGCCCTCTCTAGGAGTTTTTCGCCTGATTCTCCTGGAGTCCTTGAGCCGGTTGGCATTCTTAAGGAGGGGGTGATTCTTTCTACTATCTCCCCTGATTTGCGGCGGGTGCTTCAAGAATTTCAGGCTGATAGGCCTCACCGCTGTCCAGTAGGGAAGCTGTTTGTTCCTGATAGATGAACAAGTAAGGTAATTTCTGAGGTTCATTGTTCAGTGTTGGCTGGTCATCCTGGGATTTTTGGTACCAGAGATTTGGTTGCTAGGTCCTTTTGGTGGCCTTCCTTGTCGCGCGATGTGCGTGCTTTTGTGCAGTCCTGAGGGACTTGCGCCCGGGCCAAGCCTTGCTGTTCCCGCGCTAGTGGGTTGCTTTTGCCTTTGCCGGTCCCTGAGAGGCCCTGGACGCATATTTCCATGGATTTTATTTCGGATCTTCCTGTTTCCCAGAAGATGTCTGTTATCTGGGTTGTTTGTGACCGGTTCTCTAAAATGGTCCATCTGGTACCTTGTTTTTTCAGCATGTGGTTCGTTTGCATGGCATTCCGGAGAATATTGTCTCTGACAGAGGTTCTCAGTTTGTCTCTAGATTTTGGCGGGCCTTTTGTGCTAGGATGGGCATTGATTTGTCTTTTTCTTCGGCGTTTCATCCTCAGACTAATGGCCAAACTGAGCGAACTAATCAGACCTTGGAGACCTATTTGAGATGCTTTGTGTCTGCTGATCAGGATGATTGGGTGTCTTTCTTGCTGTTGGCCGAGTTTGCCCTTAATAATAGGGCTAGTTCGGCTACTTTGGTTTCACCTTTCTTTTGTAATTTTGGTTTTCATCCTCGTTTTTCTTCTGGGCAGGTTGAGCCTTCTGATTGTCCTGGTGTTGATTCTGTGGTGGACAGGCTGCAGCAGATTTGGACTCATGTGGTGGACAATTTGACGTTGTCTCAGGAAAGGGCTCAACGTTTTGCTAACCGCCGTCGGTGTGTTGGTCCCTGGCTTCGTGTGGGGGATTTGGTTTGGTTGTCTTCTCGTCATGTTCCTATGAAGGTTTCTTCTCCTAAATTTAAGCCTCGGTTTATTGGTCCTTATAAAATTTCTGAAATTATTAATCCGGTGTCTTTTCGTTTGGCTCTTCCTGCCTCTTTTTCCATTCATAATGTTTTCCATAGATCTTTGTTGCGGAGATATGTGGTGCCCGTTGTTCCCTCGGTTGACCCTCCTGCAACGGTGTTGGTTGAGGGAGAGTTGGAATATGAGGTTGAGAAGATTTTGGATTCTCGTTTTTCGAGGCGGAGGCTTCAGTATCTTGTCAAGTGGAAGGGTTATGGCCAGGAGGATAATTCTTGGGTTGTTGCCTCCGATGTCCATGCCACCGATTTGGTTCGTGCTTTTCACTTGGCTCGTCCTGATCGGCCTGGGGGCTCTGGTGAGGGTTCGGTGACCCTTCCTCAAGGGGGGGGGTACTGTTGTGAATTCCGCTCTTGGGCTCCCTCCGATGGTTGTAATTGGCACCTTTGTGAGTTCTGCTCTTGGGCTCCCTCTTGTGGTTTCTAATGGTATGGCTGCTCCTTGGAGTTAGCTGTCTTCAGCTGCTTCCACCTGATCGTCGTTTCTGCTCGGCTATTTGAGCCTGGCTTTTCCTTCAGCTTGTGCCACTTGTAAATGGTTCTGGTTGGATTCACATCTCTTTGGATTTCCCTGTTATCCTGACCAGTTCAGCTAAGCTAAGTTCTTGCTTGCGCTTTTCTGTCCACAGATTGTGGACTTTTCCGTTCTGTGTTTTCTATGTTTGTCCAGCTTATCAGTATGAATTAATTCTGTCTTGCTGGAAGCTCTGGGAAGCAGATTTACCCTCCACACCTTTAGTCAGGTGTGGAGTTTTTAGTAAACTCTGTGTGGATTTTTGTAGTGTTTTATACTGACCGCACAATATTCCATCCTGTCCTATCTATTTAGCTAGACTGGCCTCCTGTGCTCATTCTGGTTTCATTCCGTGTATGTCTTTTCCCTCTCCACTCACAGCCACTATTTGTGGGGGGCTAATCTATCCTTTGGGGATTTTCTCTGAGGCAAGATAGTTTTCCTGCTTCTATCTTTAGGGGTAGTTAGCTCTTAGGCTGTGTCGAGATGTCTAGGGAGTGACAGGCACATCCCACGGCTACTTCTAGTGTGGTGTTGAGCTTAGGGACTGCGGTCAGTACAGATACCACTTCCTTCAGAGCTCGTTCCATGTTGCTCCTAAACCACCGCATCATAACAGTTAGGCATTGAAAACAGGGGGTCATTTGCCTAAAGTTGTGGGGGGGGGGTAGGGCTGGCTCAAGATTTTCGTGGGCCCAGGAAACGCGGAATACATCACGGCGGTGGAGCAGGGAGAGGTAAGTATTTCAACTTTACAAGTGCTGTGATCCTGAGCAAGCAGGGGGGGCCCACTAGTTGGCACTGGCACAGGGCCCCTCATAGTACGGTGGTGTGTTTGACGGCGGGTGGCGCCTCCCACTGCCAGAGACACACTTGCATACTATGAGGGGCCCTGTGCCAGTGCCAACGAGTATGCCCCCACCTGATGAAGGAACCTGCACTTTCATCTGCACCTTCCTTTTTGTCCCCGTGTAAGGTGGTATAGTATGCGGGAAGGGGAACCTGACTTTCAGCAGGGTCAGATTCTGGCTGTGTAGAGTACAACGGGAATGTAGTGGTCTGGGTCAATGTACCAGCAGACTCATCAAGCAGTGGCTGGGCAATGGGCACGATGAGGAGGAAACACAGATATAGGCCCAAATAATAAAGTAGGCTAAATGCAGTTCAAAATTGGTAACAGGAGTACACAGGCGGCATTGCTTTGTTCAGTGGAGGACAACTGTATTGAGTGGCGCAGACAGACTTACTAGGCCCAAAATAAAAAATTAGGCTAAATGCAGTTCAAAATTGGTAACAGGAGTACACAGGCGGCATTGCTTTATTCAGTGGAGGACAACTGTAATGAGTGGCTGACACAGTTAGTAGGCCAAAATACTAAAGTGGGCTAAATGTCTGCCAAAACATTGTTCATAAATAAACAGGTGGCATAGCTAGGTACAGGGGTTGGCTCCTCTTCCTAGTAGCAGACAGTGGTAGTTGGCGCAAAGTATTAACTGGTCTAAATGGAGGCCAGGGCCCCTGTATATTTTTACTATCAGCTATCATTTCAACAAATTTGTATTGGCAGTGCCATTGAAGGATTTAACAGCACAGACTACACAGTGGTGGAGCAGGGAGAGGTAGGTTTTGCAAGTGGTAGAGCACTGTTCGAGCTGGGGGGGAACACTCTCTCATGGGCGGCGGTACTGGTACAGGGCCCCTCATATTACGACGGTGTGTCTGACATTGGGTGCGCACCACCACCGTCAGATACACTTCATTGTACTATGTGGGACCCTGTGCCAGTGCCGTCGCCCAAGAGTGGGCACACCCTCCTGTCCAGGCAAACAGCACTCACACGGGTGCTTGCGCCAAGTGGTGACCACGGCCCTGTGGGGGGAGTCAGCCCATTTAGGGAGGTATAAAAATGGCCTGTGGTGGACATTCAGCAGCTGCAAATGGAGGAATTGGAGCAGTCAGTAAGAGGAGGCCAAAAGCAAGACATTTTTCAGTCAAGCTACGTGTCAGCAGGGGAAGGTGGGGCAAAATAATTTGAAATTCATGATTGGTTCATTTTAATGAAGGTTAGATCATCAACATTTCGGGTAGCCAGACGTGTCCTTTTTTCGGTCAGTATTGAACCAGCAGCACTGAAGACTCTTTCTGATAGCACACTAGAAGCAGGGCAAGCGAGCTCCTGTAATGCATATTCTGCCAATTCAGGCCAGGTGTCTATTTTAGATGCCCAGTAATCAAAGGGGAATGACCGGTGAGGGAGAACATCGATAAGGGAGGAAAAATAGTTGGTAACCATACTGGACAAATGCTGTCTCCTGTGATGACAGAAAAACGACTGGCACATCCAAACTAGTGTGAATAGGTGCATACCAGGAGCAGCTACCTGTTGTGAATTCCGCTCTTGGGCTCCCTCCGGTGGTTGTAAGTAGTATTTTTGTGAGTTCTGCTCTTGGGCTCCCTCCTGTGGTTTTGAGTGGTATGGCTGCTTCTTGGATTTAGCTTCTGCAGCTGTTTTCACTGATCGTCTTATGGGCTCGGCTATATTAGTCTGGCCTTAGCCCTCATCTATGCCAGTTGTCAATTGTTCCAGCCTGGAGTCATTGCTCTTTGGATTTTCCTGACACTCTGACCAGTTCTGCAAAGCTAAGTCCTTGCTTGTCCTTTGCAGTTCACTTTTGTGGACTTTGTTGTTCATTACTGTCTTTGTTTTTGCTCGTGTCCAGTTTATCAGTATTGATCTATTCAGCTTGCTGGAAGCTCTGGGCAGCAGAGTTTGCCCTTCACACCTTTAGTTAGGTGTGGAGTTTTTTGCATTTCTCTGCGGTGGACTTTTTCTAGGTTTTATTACTGACCGCACAGTGCTCTTTCCTGTACTTTCCTTTCTAGCTAGAAGTGGCCTCCTGTGCTAAATCTTGTTTCTTACTACGCATGTCATTTCCTTCTCCTCTCACAGTCATTACATGTGGGGGGGCTATCTATCCTTTGGGGATTTTCTCTGAGGCAAGATAGTTTTCCTGCTTCTATCTTTAGGGGTAGTTAGCTCTTAGGCTGTGACAAGATGCCTAGGCAGAGTTAGGAGCATTCCACGGCTACTTCTAGTGTTGTGTTGAGCTTAGGGACTGCGGTCAGTATAGTTCCCACCTGCTCAGAGCTGGTCACATGTCGCTCCTTAATCACCAGACCATAACAGTACAATTGGCCAAAAATGAGCTGAATGCATCTCAAAAGAAGGAAAAGAAAAGGAGTTCTGAGCCATTTTTTTTTCTTTGGTTTGTTTTGTCTTTTTTTCTTCCTCTTATCTCTGGGTGATTCTGGATTTGGATGCAGGCATGGATGTTCAGGGGTTATTTTCTCGTGTGGATCAGCTTGCTGCAAGAGTACAGAGTATTTAAGATTACGTTGTTCAGACTCCGGCCTTAGAGCCTAGAATTCCCACTCCGGATTTGTTCTACGGGGATAGATCTAAGCTTTTGAACGTTAAAAATAACTGCAAATTGTTTTTTGCTCTGAAACCCCAATCCTCTGGTGATCCCATTCAGCAAGTAAAGATAGTTATTTCTCTGCTGCGTGGCGATCCTCAGGACTGGGCATTCTCTCTTGAGTCAGGGAATCCGGCATTGCTTAATGTAGATGCATTTTTTCAATCGCTCGGATTATTGTATGACGAACCTAACTCTGTAGAGCATGCTGAGAAAACACTGTTGGCCCTGTGTCAGGGTCAGGAAGCGGCAGAGTTATACTGCCAGAAATTTAGAAAATGGTCGGTGCTCACTAAATGGAATGAAGAGGCTCTGGCTGCTATTTTGAGAAAAGGTCTTTCTGAAACCCTTAAAGATGTTATGGTGGGCTTTCCTACGCCTGCCGGTTTGAGCGAATCTATGTTTCTAGCCATTCAGATTGATCGGCGTCTGCGCGAGCGCAAAGCTGTGCACCATATGGCAGTATCCTCTGAGCAAAGTCCTGAACCTATGCAATGTGATAGGATTATGACTAGAATAGAACGGCAGGAATTCAGACGTCAGAATAGGCTGTGTTTTTACTGTGGTGATTCGGCTCATGTTATCTCTGATTGCTACTAAGAGAGTCGCTAGGTCTGTTACCATTAGTACTATACAGCCTAAATTACTCTTATCTGTGACCCTGATTTGCTCATTGTCGTCCTTTTCTGTCATGGCATTTGTGGATTCAGGCGCTGCCCTGAACTTAATGGACTTAGAATTCGCCAGGCGCTGTGGTTTTTCCTTGCAGCCATTGCAGAGCCCTATTCCTTTGAGGGGCATTGATGCTACACCCTTGGCCAAGGATAAACCTCAGTACTGGACACAGATGACTATGTACATGGCTCCTGCACATCAGGAAGATTGCCGTTTTCTGGTGTTGCATAACCTGCATGATGTTGTTGTACTGGGATTTCCATAGTTACAGGAACATAATCCGGTGCTGGATTGGAAAACTATGTCTGTGACTAGTTGGGGTTGTCAAGGTTGTCAAGGGGTACATAGTGACGTTCCTTTGATGTCAATTTCCTCTTCCCCCTCTTCTGAGGTCCCTGAGTTTTTGTCGGATTTCCAGGATGTATTTGATGAGCCCAAGTCCAGTTCCCTTCCTCCACATAGGGACTGTGATTGTGCTATTAACTTGATTCCTGGTTGTAAATTCCCTAAGGGCCGACTTTTCAATCTGTCTGTGCCAGAGCATGCCGCCATGCGGAGTGTTATGACCTGGTGGTTAGGACAATAATGGACCTGGTGGTTAAGAGCACCCGGAAAGACCTGATAGTTACAATGATACAGGACAAGCTCTGGGAAGTGGGAACTCTGCTGACCGCAATCCCTAATCCTATCACACACACTAGAAAAAGCCGTGGATTGCTCCCAACGCTCCCTATGCAACTCGTCACAGCCTCAGAACTAGCTAGCCCTAAAGGTAGAAAAATAAAGCCTACCTTGCCTCAGAGAAATTCCCCAAAGGAAAAGGCAGCCCCCCACATATATTGACTGTGAGTAAAGATGAAAATCACAAACACAGAGATGATATAGATTTTAGCAAAGAGAGGCCCGACTTACTGAACAGACAGAGGATAGGAAAGGTAACTTTGCGGTCAGCACAAAAACTACAAAAAAACACGCAGAGTGCGCAAAAAGACCCTCCGCACCAACTCACTGTGCAGAGGCGCCACTCTGCATCCCAGAGCTTCCAGCAAGCAAGACAAAATCAAAATAGCAGGCTGGACAGAAAAATAGCAAACAAGAAAATGACAAGCAGGAACTTAGCTTCTGCTGGAGTAGACAGGTAACCAGAACAATCCAGGAGCGAACAGGACCAATACTAGAACATTGACAGCTGGCATGGAGCAAAGATCTAAGTGGAGTTAAATAGAGCAGCCAGTCAACAAATTAACCTCGTCACCTGTGGGAGGAAACTCAGAAGCAGCAGCTCCACTCACAGCCACCAGAGAAAGTCCATGGACAGAACTAGCCGAAGTACCATTCATGACCACAGGAGGGAGCTTGACAACAGAATTCACAACAGTACCCCCCCCTTGAGGAGGGGTCACCGAACCCTCACCAGAGCCCCCAGGCCGACCAAATGAAAGGCACGAACCAGATCGGCAGCATGAACATCAGAGGCAAAAATCCAGGAATTATCTTCCTGACCATAACCCTTCCACTTGACCAGGTACTGGAGTTTCCGTCTCGAAATACGAGAATCCAAAATCTTCTCCACCACATACTCCAACTCCCCCTCAACCATCACCGGGGCAGGAGGATCAACGGATGGAACCATAGGCGCCACGTATCTCAGCAGTAACGACCTATGGAACACATTACGGATGGCAAAAGAAGCCGGAAGGGCCAAATGAAATGACACAGGATTAAGAACCTCAGAAATCTTATACGGACCAATGAAACGAGGCTTAAACTTAGGAGAGGAAACCTTCATAGGAACATAACGAGACGACAACCAAACCAAATCCCCAACACGAAGTCGGGGACCCACACAGCGCCGGCGGTTAGCGAAACGTTGAGCCTTCTCCTGGGACAATGTCAAATTGTCCACCACATGAGTCCAAATCTGCTGCAACCTATCCACCACAGTATCCACACCAGGACAGTCCGAAGACTCAACCTGCCCTGAAGAGAAACGAGGATGGAAACCAGAATTACAGAAAAACGGCGAAACCAAAGTAGCCGAGCTGGCCCAATTATTAAGGGCGAACTCAGCCAAAGGCAAAAAGGACACCCAATCATCCTGATCAGCAGAAACAAAGCATCTCAGATATGTTTCCAAAGTCTGATTAGTTCGTTCGGTTTGGCCATTTGTCTGAGGATGGAAAGCCGAGGAAAAAGACAAATCAATGCCCATCCTAGCACAAAAGGAACGCCAAAACCTCGAAACAAACTGGGAACCTCTGTCCGAAACGATGTTCTCCAGAATGCCATGCAAATGAACCACATGCTGGAAAAACAATGGCACCAAATCAGAGGAGGAAGGCAATTCAGACAAGGGTACCAAATGGACCATCTTAGAGAAGCGATCACAAACCACCCAAATGACCGACATCTTTTGAGAGACAGGGAGATCTGAAATAAAATCCATAGAAATATGCGTCCAGGGCCTCTTCGGGACCGGCAAGGGCAAAAGCAACCCACTGGCACGAGAACAGCAGGGCTTAGCCCGAGCACAAGTCCCACAGGACTGCACAAAAGAACGCACATCTCGTGACAAAGATGGCCACCAAAAGGATCTAGCCACCAAATCTCTGGTACCAAAGATTCCAGGATGACAAGCCAACACCGAACAATGAACCTCAGAGATAACTCTACTAGTCCATTTATCAGGGACAAACAGTTTCTCTGCTGGGCAACGGTCAGGTCTATCAGCCTGAAACTTTTGCAGCACACGCCGCAAATCAGGGGAGATGGCAGACAAAATTACCCCCTCTTTGAGAATACCCGCCGGCCAGGAACACCCGGAGAGTCAGGCACAAAACTCCTTGACAGGGCATCAGCCTTCACATTCTTAGTGTATAACTATTCACATTCTTAGAGCCCGGAAGGTACGAAACCACAAAATCAAAACGGGAGAAAAATAGCGACCAACGAGCCTGTCTAGGATTCAACCGTTTGGCAGACTCAAGATAAGTCAAATTCTTGTGATCCGTCAAGACCACCACGCGATGCTTGGCTCCTTCAAGCCAATGTCGCCACTCCTCGAATGCCCACTTCATGGCCAATAACTCTCGATTGCCAACATCATAATTGCGCTCAGCAGGCGAAAACTTTCTAGAAAAGAAAGCACATGGTTTCATCACCGAGCCATCAGAACTTCTTTGCGACAGAACAGCCCCTGCTCCAATCTCAGAAGCATCAACCTCAACCTGAAACGGGAGTGAAACATCTGGCTGGCACAACACAGGGGCAGATGAAAAACGCCGCTTCAACTCCTGAAACGCTTCCACAGCCGCAGAAGACCAATTGACCACATCAGCACCCTTCTTGGTCAAATCAATCAACGGTTTAGCAACACTAGAAAAATTAGTGATAAAGCGACGATAAAAATTAGCAAAGCCCAGGAACTTTTGCAGGCTCTTCACAGATGTCGGCTGAGTCCAATCATAAATGGCCTGGACTTTAACAGGGTCCATCTCGATAGTAGAAGGGGAAAAAATGAAACCCAAAAATGAAACCTTCTGAACTCCAAAGAGACACTTTGACCCCTTCACAAACAAGGAATTAGCACGAAGGATCTGGAACACCATTCTGACCTGCTTCACATGAGACTCCCAATCATCCGAAAAGACCAAAATATCATCCAAATATACAATCAGGAATTTATCCAGGTACTCTCGGAAGATGTCATGCATAAAGGACTGAAATACTGATGGAGCATTGGAAAGCCCGAATGGCATAACCAGGTACTCAAAATGGCCCTCGGGCGTATTAAATGCTGTTTTCCATTCATCGCCCTGTTTAATACGCACAAGATTATACGCCCCTCGAAGATCTATCTTGGTGAACCAACTAGCCCCCTTAATACGAGCAAACAGATCAGACAGCAGCGGCAAAGGGTACTGAAATTTGACTGTAATTTTATTAAGAAGGCGGTAATCAATACAAGGTCTCAAAGAACCATCCTTCTTGGCCACAAAAAAGAACCCTGCTCCTAACGGTGATGATGACGGGCGAATATGACCTTTCTCTAAGGATTCCTTTATATAACTCTGCATAGCGGCGTGTTCTGGCACAGATAAATTGAACAATCGGCCCTTAGGAAACTTACTACCAGGAATTAAAATTAATTGCACAATCGCAATCCCTATGAGGAGGTAGAGCACTGGATTTGGGCTCATCAAATACATCCCGGTAATCCGCCAAAAACTCTGGGACTTCAGAAGGAGTGGAAGACGAAATTGACAAAAATGGAACATCACCATGTACCCCCTGACAACCCCAGCTGGACACAGACATAGATTTCCAATCCAATACTGGATTATGGACCTGTAGCCATGGCAACCCCAAAACGACCACATCATGCAGATTATGCAACACCAAAAAGCGAATATCCTCCTGATGTGCAGGAGCCATGCACATGGTCAATTGGGTCCAGTACTGAAGCTTATTCTTGGCCAAAGGCGTAGCATCAATTCCTCTCAAAGGAATAGGATACTGCAAGGGCTCCAAGAAAAAACCACAGCGCCTAGCAAACTCAAAGTCCATCAAATTCAGGGCAGCGCCTGAATCCACAAATGCCATAACAGAATAGGATGACAAAGAGCAAATCAGAGTAACGGACAAAAGAAATTTCGACTGTACCGTACCAATGGTGGCAGACCTAGCGAACCGCTTAGTGCGCTTAGGACAATCGGAGATAGCATGAGTGGAATCACCACAGTAAAAACACAGCCCATTCCGACGTCTGTGTTCTTGCCGTTCAGCTCTGGTCAAAGTCCTATCACATTGCATAGGCTCAGGCCTATGCTCAGATAATACCGCCAAATGGTGCACAGCTTTACGCTCACGCAAGCGTCGATCGATCTGAATGGCCAAAGACATAGACTCATTCAGACCAGCAGGCATGGGAAATCCCACCATGACATCCTTAAGGGCTTCAGAGAGACCCTTTTTGAAAATTGCTTCCAGGGCACACTCATTCCACTGAGTAAGCACAGACCACTTTCTAAACCTCTGACAATATATCTCCGCTTCATCCTGACCCTGACACAGAGCCAGCAAGATTTTCTCTGCCTGATCCACTGAATTTGGTTCATCGTAAAGCAATCCAAGCGCCAGAAAAAACGCATCGACATCACGCAATGCCGGATCTCCTGGTGCAAGGGAAAATGCCCAGTCTTGAGGGTCGCCACGTAACAAAGAAATAATGATTTTCACTTGTTGAACAGGGTCACCTGAGGAGCGAGGTTTCAAAGCAAGAAACAATTTACAATTATCTTTGAAATTCAGAAACTTAGATCTATCCCCAAAAAACAAATCAGGAATTGGAATCCTAGGCTCTGACATCGGATTCTGAACCAAAAAATCTTGAATGTTTTGTACCCTTGCAGTGAGATGATCCACACAAGAGGACAGACCTTGAATGTCCATATCTACACTTGTGTTCTGAACCACCCAGAGGTAAAGGGGAACAGAGAGACAAAACACACTGCAAAGAAAAAAAAAATGGTCTCAGAACTTCTCTTATCCCTCTATTGAGATGAATTAATACTTTGGGCCAGCTGTACTGTTATGACCTGGTGGTTAGGACAATAATGGACCTGGTGGTTAAGAGCACCTGGAAAGACCTGATAGTTAAAATGATTCAGGACAAGCTCTGGGAAGTGTGTTGTGATAGGCAATTCAGTAACACAATGTACATAGCAATCAGAGCACATACAGTGATCTGACAATAACCCAAAATAATAGAACGAGCTCTGAGACGTGGGAACTCTGCAGACCGCAATCCCTGATCCTCTCCAAACACAACTAGAGGCAGCCGTGGATTGCGCCTAACGCTACCTATGCAACTCGGCGCAGCCTGAGAAACTAACTAGCCTGAAGATAGAAAAATAAGCCTACCTTGTCTCAGAGAAATACCCCAAAGGAAAAGGCAGCCCCCCACATAAAATGACTGTGAGTAAGAAGAAGAGACAAACGTAGGGATGAAATAGATTCAGCAAAGTGAGGCCCGATATTCTAGACAGAACGAGGATAGGAAAGATAACTTTGCGGTCTACACAAAACCCTAAAGAAAACCACGCAAAGGGGGCAAAAAGACCCTCCGTACCGAACTAACGGCACGGAGGTACAACCCTTGCGTCCCAGAGCTTCCAGCAAAACAAATAGACAAGCTGGACAGAAAAAATAGCAACAAATAGCAAAGAAGCACTTAGCTATGCAGAGCAGCAGGCCACAGGAATGATCCAGAGATACACAAGTCCAACACTGGAACATTGACAGGAAGCATGGATCAAAGCATTAGGTGGAGTTAAGTAGAGAAGCAGCTAACGAGCTCACCAGATCACCTGAGAGAGGAAACTCAGAAGCTGCAGTACCACTTTCCTCCACAAACGGAAGCTCCCAGAGAGAATCAGCCGAAGTACCACTTGTGACCACAGGAGTGAACTCTGCCACAGAATTCACAACAGTACCCCCCCCTTGAGGAGGGGTCACCGAACCCTCACCAGAGCCCCCAGGCCGACCAGGATGAGCCACATGAAAGGCACGAACAAGAGCGGGAGCATGGACATCAGAAGCAAAAACCCAGGAATTATCTTCCTGAGCATAACCCTTCCATTTAACCAGATACTGGAGTTTCCGTCTTGAAAAACGGGAATCCAAAATCTTCTCCACAATATACTCCAATTCCCCCTCCACCGAAACCGGGGCAGGAGGCTCAACAGATGGAACCATAGGTGCCACGTATCTCCGCAACAATGACCTATGGAATACGTTATGTATGGAAAAAGAATCTGGGAGGGTCAGACGAAAAGACACAGGATTAAGAACCTCAGAAATCCTATACGGACCAATAAAACGAGGTTTAAACTTAGGAGAGGAAACCTTCATAGGAATATGACGAGAAGATAACCAAACCAGATCCCCAACACGAAGTCGGGGACCCACACGGTGTCTGCGATTAGCGAAAAGTTGAGCCTTCTCCTGGGACAAGGTCAAATTGTCCACTACCTGAGTCCAAATCTGCTGCAACCTGTCCACCACAGTATCCACACCAGGACAGTCCGAAGACTCAACCTGTCCCGAAGAGAAACGAGGATGGAACCCAGAATTGCAGAAAAACGGCGAAACAAAGGTAGCCGAGCTGGCCCGATTATTTAGGGCGTACTCAGCCAAAGGCAAAAAGGACACCCAGTCATCCTGATCAGCAGAAACAAAGCATCTCAGATATGTTTCCAAGGTCTGATTGGTTCGTTCGGTCTGGCGGTCTGACCGCAATCCCTAATCCTATCACACACACTAGAAATAGCCGTGGATTGCTCCTAACGCTCCCTATGCAACTCGTCACAGCCTCAGAACTAGCTAGCCCTAAAGGTAGAAAAATAAAGCCTACCTTGCCTCAGAGAAATTCCCCAAAGGAAAAGGCAGCCCCCCACATATATTGACTGTGAGTAAAGATGAAAATCACAAACACAGAGATGATATAGATTTTAGCAAAGAGAGGCCCGACTTACTGAACAGACAGAGGATAGGAAAGGTAACTTTGCGGTCAGCACAAAAACTACAAAAAACCACGCAGAGTGCGCACAAAGACCCTCCGCACCGACTCACGGTGCGGAGGCGCCACTCTGCATCCCAGAGCTTCCAGCAAGCAAGACAAAATCAAAATAGCAGGCTGGACAGAAAAACAGCAAACAAGAAAATGACAAGCAGGAACTTAGCTTCTGCTGGAGTAAACAGGTAACCAGAACGATCCAGGAGCGAACAAGACCAATACTAGAACATTGACAGCTGGCATGGAGCAAAGATCTAAGTGGAGTTAAATTGAGCAGCAAGCCAACGAATTAACCTCGTCACCTGTGGGAGGAAACTCAGAAGCAGCAGCTCCACTCACAGCCACCAGAGAAAGTCCATGGACAGAACTAGCCGAAGTACCATTCATGACCACAGGAGGGAGCCTGACAACAGAATTCACAACAGCGGAGCTATGTTAAGGAATCTTTGGAGAAAGGGCATATTCGGCCCTCTTTGTCACCATTGGGAGCGGGTTTCTTTTTTGTTGCTAAGAAGGATGGCTCCTTGAGACCCTGTATTGATTATCGTCTTCTTAATAAGATCACGGTCAAATTCCAATACCCCTTGCCTTTGCTTACTGATTTGTTTGCTCAGATTAAGGGGGCTAGTTGGTTTACTAAGATTGACCTCCGAGGGGCATATAATCTTGTTCATATTGAACAGTGTGACGAATGGAAAACTGCATTTAATACGCCCGAAGGCCATTTTGAATACCTTGTGATGCCATTTGGGCTCTCTAATGCTCCTTCTGTATTTCAGTCCTTTATGCATGATATTTTCCGCAATTATCTTGACAAATTCTTGATTGTGTATTTGGATGATATTTTGATTTTTTCCAATGATTGGGAGTCTCATGTGAAGCAGGTCAGGATGGTATTCCAGATCCTTTGTGATAATGCTCTATTTGTGAAGGGGTCTAAGTGCCTATTCGGAGTTCAGAAGGTCTCTTTTTTGGGGTTTATTTTTTCTCCTCCGTCTATAGAAATGGATCCTGTTAAGGTCCAAGCCATTCATGACTGGATTCAACCTACATCTGTGAAGAGCCTTCAGAAATTTTTGGGCTTTGCTAATTTTTATCGCCGTTTCATTGCCAACTTCTCTAGTGTGGTTAAACCCCTGACCGATTTGACGAAGAAAGGCGCTGATGTGACAAATTGGTCCTCTGAGGCTATTGAGGCCTTTTGGGAACTTAAGCGCCGATTTACTTCTGCCCCTGTCTTGCGTCAGCCGGATGTTTCTCTTCCTTTTCAGGTTGAGGTTGACGCTTCTGAGATTGGGGCAGGGGCCGTTTTGTCACAGAGGAATTCTGATGGTTCCTTGATGAAGCCATGTGCCTTCTTTTCTCGGAAGTTTTCGCCTGCGGAACGCAATTATGATGTCGGCAATCGGGAGTTGTTGGCTATGAAGTGGGCATTTGAGGAGTGGCGACATTGGCTTGAGGGAGCAAAGCACCGCATTGTGGTCTTGACCGATCATAAGAATCTGATTTACCTTGAGTCGGCCAAGCGGCTGAACCCTAGACAGGCTCGGTGATCCCTGTTTTTCTCCCATTTTGATTTTGTGGTCTCATATCTTCCGGGATCTAAGAATGTTAAGGCGGATGCCCTCTCTAGGAGTTTTTTGCCTGATTCCCCTGGAGTCCTTGAGCCGGTTGGCATTCTTAGGGAAGGGGCGATTCTATCTGCCATCTCCCCTGATTTGCGGCGGGCGCTTCAGGAATTTCAGGCTGATAAGCCTGACCGCTGTCCTGTAGGGAAGCTGTTTGTTCCTGATAGATGGACAAGTAAGGTAATTTCTGAGGTCCATTGTTCTGTGTTGGCCAGTCATCCTGGGATTTTTGGTACCAGAGATTTGGTTGCTAGGTCCTTTTGGTGGCCTTCCTTGTCGCGGGATGTGCGTTCTTTGTGCAGTCCTGTGGGACCTGTGCCCGGGCTAAGCCTTGCTGTTCCCGTGCTAGTGGGTTGCTTTTGCCTTTGCCCATTCCGGAGAGGCCTTAGACGCATATTTCCATGGATTTTATTTCGGATCTTCCTGTGTCCCAGAGGATGTCTGTTATCTGGGTGGTTTGTGACCGGTTCTCTAAAATGGTCCATTTGGTACCTTTGCCTAAATTGCCTTCCTCCTCTGATTTGGTTCCATTGTTTTTTCAACATGTGGTTCGTTTGCATGGCATTCCGGAGAATATTGTGTCTGATAGAGGTTCCCAGTTTGTTTCCAGGTTTTGGCGGGCCTTTTGTGCTAGGATGGGTATTGATTTGTCTTTTTCTTCGGCATTCCATCCTCAGACTAATGGCCAAACTGAGCGAACTAATCAAACCTTGGAAACCTATTTGAGATGCTTTGTGTCCGCTGATCAGGATGATTGGGTGACTTTTTTGCCGTTGGCCGAGTTTGCCCTTAATAATCGGGCCAGTTTGGCTACTTTGGTTTCGCCTTTCTTTTGTAATTTTGGTTTCCATCCTCGTTTTTCTTCAGGGCAGGTTTGGCCTTCTGATTGTCCTGGTGTGGATTCTGTGGTGGACAGGTTGCAGCGGAGTTGGGCTCATGTGGTGGACAATTTGACGTTGTCCCAGGAAAGGGCTCAGCGTTTTGCTAACCGCCGTCGGTGTGTTGGTCCTTGGCTTCGTGTGGGGGATTTGGTCTGGTTGTCCTCTCGTCATGTCCCTATGAAGGTTTCTTCCCCTAAGTTCAAGCCTTGGTTTATTGGTCCTTATAAGATTTCTGAGATTATCAATCCTGTGTCTTTTCGTTTGGACCTTCCAGCTTCTTTTGCCATCCACAATGTTTTCCATAGATCTTTGTTGCGGAGATATGTGGTGCCCGTTGTTCCATCTGTTGATCCTCCTGCCCCGGTGTTGGTTGAGGGGGAGTTGGAATATGTGGTTGAGAAAATTATGGATTCTCGTTTTTCTAGGCGGAAGCTTCAGTATCTTGTCAAGTGGAAGGGTTATGGCCAGGAGGATAATTCTTGGGTTGTTGCCTCCGATGTTCATGCCGCCAATTTGGTTCGTGCTTTTCATTTGGCTCGTCCTGATCGGCCTGGGGGCTGTGGTGAGGGTTCGGTGACCCCTCCTCAAGGGGGGGTACTGTTGTGAATTCCGCTCTTTGGCTCCCTCCGGTGGTTGTAAGTAGTATTTTTGTGAGTTCTGCTCTTGGGCTCCCTCCTGTGGTTTTGAGTGGTATGGCTGCTTCTTGGATTTAGCTTCTGTAGCTGTTTTCACTGATCGTCTTATGGGCTCAGCTATATTAGTCTGGCCTTAGCCCTCATCTATGCCAGTTGTCAATTGTTCCAGCCTGGAGTCATTGCTCTTTGGATTTTCCTGACACTCTGACCAGTTCTGCAAAGCTTTAGTTAGTTGTGGAGTTTTTTGCATTTCTCTGTGGTGGACTTTTTCTAGGTTTTATTACTGACCGCACAGTGCTCTTTCCTGTACTTTCCTTTCTAGCTAGAAGTGGCCTCCTGTGCTAAATCTTGTTTCTTACTACGTATGTCATTTCCTTCTCCTCTCACAGTCATTACATGTGGGGGGCTATCTATCCTTTGGGGATTTTCTCTGAGGCAAGATAGTTTTCCTGCTTCTATCTTTAGGGGTAGTTAGCTCTTAGGCTGTGACGAGATGCCTAGGCAGAGTTAGGAGCATTCCACGGCTACTTCTAGTGTTGTGTTGAGCTTGGGGACTGCTGTCAGTATAGTTCCCACCTGCTCAGAGCTAGTCACATGTCGCTCCTTAATCACCAGACCATAACAGCTACCGCCATACACAAAATACAAAAAAGGTTGCACTCTATCATGCCAAAGCATGTCTAATATGAAATATGAATAGCAAAATGGCTTTTGAACATTAGGAAAATATTTGAGAGACGCTGTGCACAAAATTTGATCAAATCGTGTGAGCCCATCAACCATCGTCAAGGTGGTCTCTTTAAAACTGATGGGTCCCTGACCTCCCTGTTCAAATGTCAACACTTACTTAAGGCCAATGTCTGCATGCCTGGGTGAATGTGGACACCTCTGTCAGCAAAACCTACATATGGGTCGGCCGGAACCAAGTTTGATTAGATGTAATTAAAAACCACAGCGTGAAGGGAGGAGTGCTCAGTCAGTAAGCTAACATAGAAATGACAGAAAAACGACTGGCACATCCAAACTAGTGTGAATAGGTGCAAACCAGGAGCAGCTACCTCGATACACAAAATACTATTATTAAATGCTGTCTCCTGTCACTTTGAATCGATGCAGCAGTACCTGTCGTGTCTGCGGTCATTCGGAAATCACTCCACAACCTGGTCATAAATCCCCTCTGTCCAACGCCACTTCGGATTTGTGCACCTCTAACACCTCTGCCATATTGCCCCTTACGGCTCATGTGAGAACCATCACCGCCGCTGTGTGCTGGGAATGCCTGAACCAAACGGTCTACAAGAGTTACTTGTTTGGTAGCCAATATTTGCTCAAAGTTCTCATGTGGCATGATATTTTGTAATTTTTCTTTACATCGTGGATCCAGGAGGCAGGCCAACCAGTAATCGTCATCGGTCATCATTTTGATAATGCAGGGGTCCCTTTTTAGGATACGCAAGGCATACTCAGCCATGTGGGCCAATGTTCCAGGTGTCAATTCACTGCTTGTGTTGGGTTGAGGAGCACTTTCTTGCAAATCAACATCACTTATGGCCCGTAAAAACCCTGTACCTGACCCTGCAGTTTCTATTGCACCCTGAGAAGCATCCTCCTCCCATAAATATTCATCCCCATCAGTAGTGTATAATCGGGTCCTTTCGTCAAACTCAATCTGACTGGTGCCCCGCCCCTATTAAAGTGTATCAAAATGTGTAACCCCTCCCCTCTCCTTGTCTGACGGCTGGTATCCAGCTGTCCCTCCTTGTTTGATTTCCCCTTTTGATATCGTTTAATACGTAGCCCGAGTTTGATTCTGTTAGCTGTGTTTTATTCACAGTGTATTCATATAGTGGAGAACTTAAAACACACCAAGCTGTTTATTTGTGGCCCTACTGAACATTAACTAAATGGTAGGGTTATCTGCGGGTCAGGGGTTTATAACACCTAGGTCAATTGCTGGTGTATTCGCTTTCCCAATAAATGTTCATTTACACAAACAGAAAAGTTATTGTTTCCTGTAGCTGTCTATTTGTTTTTGTATTCGCTTCCTTAGAAAACTTATTTGTAATTCTACTGAACATTAACAGTAAATTGTAAGCTGTGTTTATTCACAGTGTAGCAGATTTTCTCCTACAGAAAAGTTATTGTGTCCTGTAGCTGTCTATTTGTTTTTTGTATTCGCTTCCTTAGAAAACTTATTTGTGTTTCAGCTGTGTTATCTGAGGGTCATATTTTTGTACAAATTCATGCTGTTTGGTGATCTTTGTGAAGCAGAACTTTGTTTTATAACACATTTGTACCTGTATTGTACCTGAAGGTTATGTAGGGTTATCTGCGGGTCAGAGGCTTAAAGAAAAGTTATTGTGTCCTGTAGATGTTATCTGAGGTTATTTGTTTTGTTTTTTTTGTTTTTTTTTTTGTATTAGCTTTCTCAGGGCAGCTGCCTGGAGGTGTTATGGTATATAATTATATCCTAGGATCTGTACGACTACATACAGCGTGTTATGTTCATTAAAATGTTTTATTGTCGTTTGTGCCTATATATATATATATATATATATATATATATATATATATATATATATATATATATATATATATATATATATATATATAATATGACCCAATGTTACAACACAAGCAAGTAAGAAGCGGTATGTTTTATACGAATAAAAAACCAAAGACACGATATTGTAAAAATTTAAAAAATTTATTTCTCACAATAAAACAACAGCTCAAAGACATTTCAATACTATAAAATTCCAGGAAGCACATTTTAAGTTAGCTAACAGCATGATGCTGACAAATGCATCTTTGCGGTATCTGATAACGACACGATGAACAAAGGACTGCGCCTGAAAATCTTGATGTCAGAAAATCTGATACGATTCGGTCATTATTCTGCATGTCAGACGTGAAATGCTGTAAAACCTTCTTAAATGGAAAGCCGCGCGCTAAATGGTATAATAGATATATGCAATAATGACCGCATACACGGCTATACAAATCCTGAATTTGTGCGCTCTGATAACAATAAGAATAACAATTCTTGTCCAGGAATGTCACAAAAGCGCGTGGAAAGATAACATTATCCGCACGGAAGCCGTACCTGTCAAAAAATATGCCCGTCTTATCGTCGCAGAGTACGATTAATATCCAGTGGCGTCCCGCTTGATTCGCCGGGTCTGTATTCACAATATATGCCGAGGGTCTCTGAGTCACTCTTTCTACCGGAAGCAAATCACACGGAAACACACCGGCGAATATGCGGTCTGTATAATTATCGGCCCGCGCTACAACTGTAAGCTGCAGACTGTCCATCGCTGCGTAATTAAAATCGTACAAGATCTCGCGCCTGTTATTAATTTCCAGAATGGTGTGGTTGACTGCAAAGACAATCATATTTATCGTGTGGGGTGTCGCTAGCGCAAAGCGGACTTCAGCACGCAGATTACCTGTTTTAATGAGTGAGAAATGGCCTCCAGGCTCTTGATCAGGCGATAAATCAAAAGCAAATAGCGTGAAGCCAGCCATAAATTCTTCACGATCTATCGCCATGGCACAATCAGCCTTTTGCTTACTCGATATATGTGCAAGCGCCATATACTCTCTGATAGCTAAATCATCATTAAAATTAGGATCATAAGGCCTCGCGGGTATCTGCTGACCATCCAGATATAATGCCGCGTGGTTGACGTGGTAGTGGTGAAAGTCCAGCGGGTTTTTTGTATAAGAACCGCTGAAGGCCTCATTATCTACAAACCCCAATATAACAGTTTTTGGTATCTGGCCTAGGAAGAGGTTCTCGTGGTTCGTGATCCGGGTCCCTGCGGCGATGTACACTTTCAGGCATGTTCGGTCAACAGCGTACTTGGCTGTTGCGGCTAGGAGGGCCTGGCTGTGTCCGATTCGGACAGCCGGAGATACCTGCACTCTTTTTACATAGAGAGCCGCCTGCGAGATTTGTACCTTCAGCGGCTCGGCTTCTGCGGACATGAGGCAGAAAGTATCCTTATTTCTTGACAGCTTAACCTTAAGGTCAAGGCCGTTCAATATTAACTTTGGCTGGTTAAATATATCCCCAAAAATGGGCCCCAAAAGGTTGATGGGTTTTGAGCGAGAAGCGGCACTGGCTCTTTTGATAAATCCCGCATTTGCGCCATCCAGGCGTCTGTCATTATGATGCCCCGCAGTGTCTTTATAGAACAAACCGGCTGTAAATTGTGATGCCAGCGTCTGTGAAATGTAATTTAAAAGGGTCTCTATGTACGCTCTATAGCTGTAGAGATTGTCCGATTGTGAGATAAGTCGGTCTCCCAGAGTAATATCGACCTGGTTAAAAAGAGTGGCTAGAGGGTAGTTTATGAGCGCCACACGCGCACCATCGGCGATGGCCGTATTATCCTGCTTCACGATGCGGCAGCTTATGTACAGCAGCGTGTTGTTCAGATCATAATAATAATCGCCGCTACCAGATATGTAAAACTCCAACGGACCATTGTCTGACAGAGCAGCAACCGGTTGTACTTCTACAAATAGAGATTTCTCGATACTTGTTTGAGTCGGTGGTACGGCAAAAATATCCAGTTCAGATTTTGCGCACTCTACAGAAGCGTCATGCAGGAAAGCCATGATAACTGATTAGAAGATGTCGTCCGCAGAGCGTCTTACTCGTTTCTGACGGGGTCGTCTCTTGGATGTAGTTTTATTCATGAGCATCGGCGGTAAAGGAGGGCAAACGCGCCGCTTTCTTTTTTGAGCTTTTTTAGCGACATAGATTATCCCAGAGCCGTCTTGCTGGGTTGGCGTATTTATCCTTTTCATAAGGGCAGTCGATGCTGTTGTCACGGCATCTGCAGCGATGTTCCGGGCAGCCGTCCGAACGTGTGGTTTTACTAATTCTAAGCCTTTTCTGAAAAGCGGCACGGCGCGACGAAATAAGCCTTTAAATAGCCCTGCCAGGCCAGAGCCATACATGTACTCGCTCCCGCGGAACCCCTCTAGCCCGTGCCCCGACTGGGCAGTATAGTAGCGAGCATAAACAGCCGGATCTCCATACACCCTTTGAGACAGCATTTTATCGTGTCAATGCTGGCGAGGTCTAAAATGTAATCGCACTATACACTTGCCGTATCTGAATTTAACCGGCGTGCCCTGGTCCGACATGACTGTAATGTTTATGGATTCAAAGTGTTGCTTGCACAGCGGTATGTAATCGGGCCGTGAGTAGCGCACCGTGACAATATCATTATCATCGCCGCTAACTTCTACGGTTCGTAGCAGTTGAACGTAACTGTCACCTACAAGTTGATGTTGAATTATATCAGTGTATACAAAAAGCGAATAAAAACCAGCCTTTGAATCGGGGTAAAAGCGGCGATTCCACGGCATTAAAGCAACGGGGGAGTCATCGACGGTCTGCAGTCCGAAAATAAATTTTAGCTTAGTACCCAGAGCAAATTGTATAGGGGATGGGTCGGGCAGGATCACCTCGCGGCGTAGCTCATCATACCGTATTCTGTAGGCAGGCGTAGATAAATACAGCGCTTCTATTCGGGCATTGACTGCGCCAACTAGCTTAGGAATGGACGAGTAAAATCCTGATTTTATGTGATACTGTACTAACGGTTCACCGTGTTTAGCCGCGTAGAAGCTCCCTTCAAAAGCATCAAACGTGTTCCACGTATGGGGGTACTGTATTTCCGTTAACGCCACCTCATAATCTGCCGAAAGATGAACGGCCCGCGCTAACTTGGTATTGTACTCAGATATTGTGTTTTCAGGGTAGATTTTAATTGACGAATTACTGGGTAATGTCACGAAAAATGAGCCCGCTTCCATGGTTATATATCTGTCAACTCCGAGGCCGGGATCCAACTATTGAATTTTTCGGGGTAGCCCAGCCATTTGACAAAGCAGTGACTCACACCCCTGACACGTTTTTTTCTCAAAATTTTTTCTACTCTGTAGACACGATCCTCATCCATAGGTATTTTTTGCAGCTCTTCCTTATAAAATGACCCCTCCACAGCCTCCCCGGCTAAATCACTGATTTTATAAAGGGGTTTATGAAATTTATTGGAGACGGCGGTAATTAAAAAAATCTCTTCGCTGTATGTCTTCTCATAGCCCTTACAGAAGGGCGACTTATAGCGCGATATTCTCACATGAGAGCCAACCGTTAAAGACAGTTTAATCGGTTTATTAGTAATAGTAGAACTGTAAATATTGCGCCAGATTTGCATCACGTTTCTCTCTGACACAGACGCGGGACTACAGCGGATCGTTGAGTGGTACGTATGGTTGTAGCTATACAGCAAATCCAGTAAAATATCAATATACCTAAAGGTATTATGATGCGTAAGATAGCGCCACATACGGGTTTTTAATGTGCGATTAAAACGCTCGACCATAGCGGCTTTTACATCATTGCTTGTAAAAAAGTGATGAATATTGTGCGTATTACATAGTTGCTTGAGTGATGAATTTATAAATTCTTTGCCGCGATCCGTCTGCAGTTTCTTCGGTATGCGCTTATCATTTTGAAATATTAATTCGAACGATCTGGTGACACTAGCGCCTGTCTTGTTTGTCAAGGCCACGCACCATGCGTATCTCGATAGAACATCAATCACCGTCAGGATGTATTTGACATTATCATTTTCCCTTGAATAGTCAATTAAACTTACGAGATCCGCCTGCCACTGCGCATCAATGGCCGAGACGTAAATTTTATTTGTCAAAAAGCGTTTTCTAGCAGGCTTGTGTAGCGTGTAGGTGTCTTGCTTATTTAACCAAGCAATAACATCAGATTTCTTTATTCCGCGCGCTCTTGCAGATCTAAATAATTTGTCAATACCCGAGAATGATCCGGGTGCCTGGCTTGTAAAATATTGTTTTTCTAATATGGCATCATACGATTTAGACGTCATGATTGATTAAAATGATTGTGGCTCGTTAATCAACATCCTGCTTCTTTCAGAAATTCAGCTGTATAAAAATTCCTGTTTTAATCCGGCTATATCATGCGTGAGTTAATGCATGCATTAATTGCATGTATGGTTGTGTTCTGGGTGTTAACAGAAGGCGTGTGGTGGGGGCGTAACTGGGTGTGTTTCTGGGTGTTAACAGGTGAGCTGATTTCTGACACTCAGGATAAATACAGCTGGCTGGACCACTAAGTACATCAGACATTCACCAGAAGTCCGACTAGACTAAAAAGCAGAGCTATTCTAAATGTAAGTATATAAGACAGTTGTCTTATTATTCGCAAATGCTTAATTATATTTAACTATGCATCTCTAAAACCATAATTAAGGGTGTTATTTGTTTAATAAGTTAGTGTTATACTGGAGGCTAGCTGCATATTTAGTATCATTGTATAATATAGTTTTACTGCATAAAACCATATTCTGTGGTCCATAATTAATATAGAAAGACTTAGACGCGGACAGCTATTATAACATAATTTATGTAATACAGTAGTTAATAACTGTTAATGCGCCCTAACTAGCGTATGCAGTGCTTACTTACTACCTGTGTTTTGTTTAACATAGACATATTTATAGTCATATTTATACAGTAGCGGTATATTTAGTGGGGCTGTGTAATATAGTTTTACCGCATAAACCATATTTAGTGGCGCATAATTAATATAGAAAGACTTAGCCGTATTACCCATGATTTGCTTAGTATAAGAATATTTATACACGGGCCGCAGTTTTATTTGTTGGGGTATATAAATGAGTTTGACGAGTGGTGGTGTGTGGTTAATATAGATTGCACAAAAAATTTACACAGATAATTTATTTTAGATGGAATCCCAAAATTTTTCGGCTTTTTCCAGTCAAGTTGCGGATTCGGTACTCAGTATGTTTCAAGATTTATATACATGTATCTGTTAGCGGCCCATTCTAAGTAAGGATTGTTTTATTTATTATCTTTATATTGTTTATTCTTTCTTGTTTAAGATGAATTAATCAGGGTCCTCCCCGATAATCTAGATGAATTTACCAGGAACACCCCCGATGCTGTAGATGAATTTATCAGCAACTTCAGCGATGATTTTTTAAACGGCTTCAGCGTGCCTACTCTGGAGTGTGATACACCTGGAGCTGAGTATAGTAACACTAATGCAGGTGCCGCTGCTGTGTGGGATTTGACTCAGGACATCATAGGTGCGTTGTGTGTCTGCGTGTATGTATGTGTGTGTGTGTATATAGCTTTTAAGTATTTAGACGTGTAAATATATATATTAATTCTTTACAGATGTCGACATGTTTCCAGAACCAACAACCACGGAACACAATCAGGTGCCTGTTGAGGAACTGATGTACCAGAACCCCACGCCGAGAAACAGCCCTGTTTCTAGAGCCCCTAAAAAACAGCTCGGACCGGGGTGCCGGAAAGGGAAAGGTAAGAATCGTATGAAAAGTTTTTGCACAACCGCTCTGAGAAAATCCACCACGCCTCTACTAAGGCCTATATCTTTATTTATAGCTTGTAAACTGAAGCCTAGAAGAATTTTCACAAAAGAGAATATACCGGAGCTAATGGAGAGCCTCGCAGAAGCTACAGAAGACGCCACGGCAATCATTCACCACACATCGCTATCCCGTAAGTGTATATTTTGGTATACATGCACAGTCTCTGTACAATCAATGATACACGTGCTTCACCATTGAGATCCAGGGCACACACATATCTGACACATGTATAATCTTTCCTGCAGCTAAGCGCAGCGGCCTGCGACGGTCTCGCACATATCTGACACATGTATAATCTTTCCTACAGCTAAGCGCAGCGGCCTGCGACGGTCTCGCACATATCTGACACATGTATAATCTTTCCTGCAGCTAAGCGCAGCGGTCTGCGACGGTCTCGCACATATCTGACACATGTATAATCTTTCCTACAGCTAAGCGCAAAGTCATGAGAAAAACACCTCCAGCACCTCTACAGCCGCTACAGATCACCGAGAATGGCGCAGCACCAGTGTGGCCGGCGATACAGACGGCTAATGGAGCTGTTAGAGCATATCCGCTATCACCGATCTGCGTGGTGCAGGACGCAGGAAACCCTGTACCGTCGGACCATCATGAAATACCCCATTCAAGCACCGGACAGCCATCGACAATCCGTGTGAATGACCCCGCGCTACTATATCCAGAAGTGGTCGAGGCACCCCGAAAACATAAGCGAAAAACAAAACATGTTACAGAGCCACCAACCGCATCCTGCGCCGTGGGTGCAACAGGCACGATGACTCGTGAAGAGTATGATCGCGAGATTGATCAGCTCGCTGATGGTAAGCAACCATCCGTAGAACCGCTCATTATACGTATGTCCCACACTATGCAACCGTCAGCGCCATGTGTAACTGGACCTGCTAATGCCTCTGGGGACGGGCCCTCAGGAACCTCTAATTTGGGTGACATATCTCATGTCTGTGTATCTAACTCTGTTAATGTTAAGAAACGGGCAAAGAGGTCGCGACCAGCGGATGTTAAGGTGTGTAAAGAGCTTAAGGTGTGTAAAAAGCCACGGATTCATGCCCCAGCTATAGATCTGCCGCATGAATCCCGCAGCTGGGGCCCCGCTGAAATGCTTGTGTTTCAGGAACACCTCGTCCGCTACTTACGCTACAAACTATGGGTCCCCAAAATAATGTTTTTTTGCGATACTTTTGAAAAATTATTATCAACACAAAGCCCAACACAGGCTAATAAGGCCGAACTATACGCACTTCGGAGCCTGCTGCTGGATGGCGAGATAACAACTACAGCGACCCCATTATGACTAGATATGGTCGGCTACGGCATGCATAAATCACCTAAACTAACACTACCCAGGTATAATAGGGCTAGAGTTATAAAGAGGGCTCTAAAATTGTTGGTCAGCGCTAGACGGGCGCTATGCTCTAGGGGGCGTCGTGGTGACATGTGTCCTGCAATGCCTCTACAGACACCACAGACGTCGTCACAAGAGTCAGAACAGCACTCACATAGTCCAGGCAGCCCTGCAGATGCCGCACATGCATCTACACAAAATTCACAAGCCTCAGACGCTGACGCTGCTGGTAATGTGCGGAGCCCCGATCATACAGTATTTTTGCAACACATCCATCATCATGAAAGGGCCCTACGCAATTTCAACGGCCATATACATACAGATCATTTTAGATTTGTAAACTTGGAGCGTGTACGATCATTTGAAGTGGGCATGAATATTGTTCATGAAGGCATTCAGGCATTACTGGATAGAATCATCAGGGACATTGAACCTGGCGACTTTGTACAGTTAAGGTTTGATGCCGGTGATACTTTAGACCCTATTTTCACTACAAAACAAACCCGTGAAGATTTTAATTCCGAATCTTTTTTAAATGCTGTTGCCCGCGCACTTCAAAGTAACAGTGAATGCATAGCATCCAATTCGCTAAAGCTAGTCGTCACCATCATTAAAAACCGCCGCGGTGGTGGAAAAAGGCGCTTGAAATCTATAGCGAGCAGTCAGATCATTAAACAAAAGAGCCAATGGCTGTATGATTTTAACAATTACACGACAAATCTGTGTCTGGCTGCTAGTGTGTGCGCCCTGATGGACGACACGGATGTCGCTGATGCTGTTTTACTGAGCCGCTCTAAAAACATACACGCAGCACTGGGCATCCCTGATGATCAATTAGTGAGTTTTAGCGACATCCCGGCATTTGAAAAATATTTGGGGGTCACCATTAAAGTACTGTACTATAGTCAGGGCGATTGGTGTTACTTTCAGAGCGACAATACACCTAATGGCAAAACAGTATTCATATTGTTCCATGATAATCACTACTACGGGATCAAAAATATTAAGGGTTTTATCGGTGCTGATTACTTTTGTGAGCTATGCAATTCAGTGTTTCACCACAAAAACAAACACTCCTGCCAGTATTTTTGTAAAGCCTGTCAGAGAGAGAATTGCGTAGAAAGCGGTGCCGCCCACCAACCCAGATGCCCTGTTTGCAGAGTTTATTGCCGCTCGAGCGTGTGCTTAGATTATCATAAACAATTGGGATTAGGCGACCCAGCATTCTGCAGACTTAAAACATTTTGTGATAAATGCAACCATTTTGTCCTCAGAAATAGCGAAACAGAGCATAAATGTAATGGTCTGCGGTGTCCTGTATGTCGCAGCCGTATAAATAAATTCGATGCCCATCTTTGTTACATGCGGAAGTATGTAGCACAGGATGAGTCAGATTGCTATATCTTTTATGATTTTGAATGTATGCAGGAGACAGGCACGCACGTCCCGAATTACATTTATGCTACAACGCTGTATGGCCACCCCTCCTGGGAGTTTGAGGGTGATACCTGTACACATGACTTTGTACAGTTCTTTACAAGCGGTAAATTTTCAGATCATACATTTATTGCTCACAATGGTGGAAGATACGACGCATACTTTATTGTTAAGGAACTGATTTCTGAAAAACTACAAGTACAGTTGATAACACAAGGTGGTCGTCTCTTGTGTGTGTCGCTACCCGATTTGTCTATAAGGTTCATAGACTCTCTAAATTTTATCCCCATGAAACTCAGTAAATTACCACAGGCCATGGGCTTTTCAGGAGGCAAAGGACATTTTCCACACTTTTTCAATACCAGAGAAAACCAAAACTATGTAGGCCCCATACCTGATGTAAAATATTATGGGTTGGAGTACATGTCACCTGGTGAGAAGGTAGAGTTCCTGGAGTTGTATGAGACACAGGTAAATACAACTTTTGACTTCAAGGCCGAGCTAAAATCTTATTGCAAACAAGATGTTGAAATTTTGAGACACGCCTGCGAGATCTATAGAGAGCGTATTATGCAGATGACGCAGAAAAATGTTAAAAAATACTGTAAGCGTCAAAAGCAAAAGATTGTAGTGAGCAGATGTGTTGATCCTTTTCAGCTCATCACCCTGGCCTCGGTGTGTATGACAATGTACCGGTTTAAATTTCTTCCAAAAAAGACAATCGCCATTTTACCTGGTGATAATTATCACAAGGCAAAAAAGCGCTACTCGACACCCGCTATACAGTGGCTCATGTATGTCGCCCACTCCGAGAACATCGACATACAGCACGCTTTGAGAGGCGGTGAAAAACAGGTCGGGAAGTATTTTCTAGATGGCTATGCCTATGTTAGCGGCCAGCACATAGCCTTTGAATTTCAGGGGTGTTTTTACCACGGATGCCCCGTGTGCTATAATGAAAATGACACGAATAAGGTCACACGTACGTCCTACGTCCAGTTATATTACACCTTTTTAGCTAAAAAGCGTTACTTACAGTGCTGCGGGTACACAGTAAGACTGCTGTGGGAGCATGAGTGGAATGAAATGGTTGAAAATAATTCTAATCTTCAAGCATTTCTCCGTCAGATGGAATTCCCCGTTCCTTTAGACCCCCGTGATGCGCTTTATGGCGGACGAACTAACGCCATTAAGCTCTATCACCATCTGGAAGAAGGGGAGACTTTACATTACTACGATTTCACCAGTCTGTACCCCTTTGTAAACAAAACTAAAACATACCCTGTAGGACATCCAGACATCATCTACGACAATTTTGGATTCATTAAAAAATACTTTGGCATTGCTAGAGTCAAGGTCTACCCGCCGAGAGATTTATTTTTTCCAGTTCTACCAGTAAAACTCAACAAAAAATTAATGTTTCCCCTTTGCTACACATGCGCTGCAAATTCCCAGGCAGATATTTGTGACCACAGTGATGAAGAACGGGCGCTGACAGGCACCTGGTGCACTATAGAGCTCGAGATGGCTATAGAAAAAGGGTATCGGATCGCTCACATCTATGAAATATGGCATTTTCCTAAAACCACTGATGATCTGTTTGCGCCTTACATTAAATTACATCTTAGGGATAAGCAGGAAGCCTCTGGTTATCCTAGCTGGTGCACTGATGACGCCAAGAAACGGCAGTACATTGACTCTTTTCTTGAAAAAGAAGGTGTCCAATTACGGCCTGAAAATATAGCTGTCAATCCTGCTAAGCGACAGATCTCCAAGCTTTTCTTAAATTCTTTATGGGGAAAGTTTGCTCAGAGATCTAATCTATCATGTACCAGCATTGTTAGGGATCCAGATGAACTTTTTAAGTATTTGTTCCTGCCTTACTATGACATTTCGATGTTACATTTCCTTGATGATGACACCGCAACCATTAACTGGAAATATGCAAAAGGCCACCACACACTCAACAAAAACACAAACATTTTTATAGCGTGTTTTACAACAGCGTATGCTCGGTTAGAGCTCTATTCGCTGCTGGACCGTCTGCAGGAGAGGTGTCTTTATCACGACACAGATTCAGTTATTTTTGTACAGAGAGATGGTGAGTGGCAACCGCCTTTAGGCGATTACCTGGGGGAGCTGACCAGTGAAATACCCGATGGTACACACATCACAGAATTTGTATCCGCGGGCCCCAAAACTTACGGCTACAAACTCAACACCGGTAAAACTGTCTTAAAAGTTAAGGGGATAACACTAAATGTTGGTAACTCTCAATCTATTAATTTCAACAGTCTGAAAGATCTAGTTCTGGACTACCCGCACAATTCTGCCGCAGAAACTCAGAAACGTATTGTCGTACAGCAGGCGTCCATTGTGAGAAATAAAAAGTACTGGGATATTGAAACAAGGCCATTACGCAAAACACAAAAGTGCGTTTATACAAAGCGGCGACTATTAGACGATTTCACAACATTACCTTTTGGATATTAGTCGAGTATTGTGATGGATACGCGTCTGCAGCACCCGTTCTCGTGCATTCTAGCAGGCCCGTCTAATTCTGGAAAGAGCTATTTTGTAAAACAGCTGCTATATAATATTGAAGCTAATTTTTCTCAGAAACCTGATAATATTGTATGGTTTTACGATTAGAGAACACGGCACTCAGTAAATATGAGGATTGGCGGTGCTCAAATAGGGTGTCCACCCCATAGATAACAGATGAATAAAACTTGGCACTCAATTTGAGAAGAAAAGCTTCTTAGTTTATTGATGCATCCAGACAAACAAAAGTGCTAAACGTTTTCGGTCCACACCGGACCTTCGTCAGAGCGTTTCTTTGACATTGACTATGAAACATATAAATGAATACAGTGTCACATGATGCGGAAATATACGTCATATAATGCAAAAAACGAAAAAGAGATCTAATGGTGAAAAAACGAAAATCTACGTGATGCTCCATCTGGTTCAGGGAGACATGTGCCAGAGAGATGAGTCTATCCAGAACAATAGGTGCTCCGTGCGAGGTGGAGATATAGTCCGTGCTGAGATGCTGGATAAGGGAAGTAACAATAGTGCTGGAGATGGAAGGACGCTGGTAATAGTGCGACCTCAGGCCGAGAGGGTCTAGCTCAGTGAGGAGAGTAAACAAAAGGATACATAGCAGAAATGCACTCTACAGATACTAGAAACGCAGACATGAGATACAGAATACGCCTCCAGTGAAGCTATATGGAATAGCATAGTGGATGGTCTAACGTGAGGACCTAGAAGAATAAGGGATACATGAGTCTGTGCACATAACTGTAACTGGGCATCCCAGAAAACAGGGAAAAAAAAGGAAAATGAATGAGGAAGAGAGAACAAAAAACGTAGGTAACATGGGTCCTGAAAGGGAAAAGTGGAAAAGGAGAATGATGTAAATGAAGCCTAACGGAAAATGAACGTCTGGAGCTACACACAGAAGAGAGGTAGAGTAATGGAGTAAGTGGGAGCAACATACTACCTGGATGAGGAAGCCAGAAAGCCTGGATGAGCGTTAGCAAGAACAGAAAATCCAAGAGCTGCAGTATGCTGCAAAAAGCCAAAGCCGAGGGGAAAGGGTTAACAGGGACACCACACATAATGAATACTAATGAAAAGCCAGATAAGCAGCATGAGTGTATGTACCTGGAGGATCACAATGGAGAGTGCCGCGTCATGAAAAGGCACAGAGCCTGAGGGGAGTAGCGGCGCTGTGAGGAGAGAATGTGACCAGGTCAGGAAATACACAATGGGGCAGAGAACAGTAAATAAAGGAGGGGAGAGGCGCAGTAACCGCCGACATACCTGGATCCTAAGCGCTCAGTGGAGCAGGGCAGAGAGGAGCAACGCTGTAGCAGCATACTGCAGCTCTTGGATTTTCTGTTCTTGCTAACGCTCATCCAGGCTTTCTGGCTTCCTCATCCAGGTAGTATGTTGCTCCCACTTACTCCATTACTCTACCTCTCTTCTGTGTGTAGCTCCAGACGTTCATTTTCCGTTAGGCTTCATTTACATCATTCTCCTTTTCCACTTTTCCCTTTCAGGACCCATGTTACCTACGTTTTTTGTTCTCTCTTCCTCATTCATTTTCCTTTTTTCCCCCTGTTTTCTGGGATGCCCAGTTACAGTTATGTGCACAGACTCATGTATCCCTTATTCTTCTAGGTCCTCACGTTAGACCATCCACTATGCTATTCCATATAGCTTCACTGGAGGCGTATTCTGTATCTCATGTCTGCGTTTCTAGTATCTGTAGAGTGCATTTCTGCTATGTATCCTTTTGTTTACTCTCCTCACTGAGCTAGACCCTCTCGGCCTGAGGTCGCACTATTACCAGCGTCCTTCCATCTCCAGCACTATTGTTACTTCCCTTATCCAGCATCTCAGCACGGACTATATCTCCACCTCGCACGGAGCACCTATTGTTCTGGATAGACTCATCTCTCTGGCACATGTCTCCCTGAACCAGATGGAGCATCACGTAGATTTTCGTTTTTTCACCATTAGATCTCTTTTTCGTTTTTTGCATTATATGACGTATATTTCCGCATCATGTGACACTGTATTCATTTATATGTTTCATAGTCAATGTCAAAGAAACGCTCTGACGAAGGTCCGGTGTGGACCGAAAACGTTTAGCACTTTTGTTTGTCTGGATGCATCAATAAACTAAGAAGCTTTTCTTCTCAAATTGAGTGCCAAGTTTTATTCATCTGTTATTGTATGGTTTTATTCGTGTTGGCAAAAACTATATGATGAAATCTCTCTCTCTTTTCCCCACGCCAGATTTGTGGAGGGTCTGCCGAATACATTCGTAGATGACGAATTATTCCCACCGGAGAAGGTGAATTTGGCGATTGTTGATGATCTCATGGAGAGTGCTAGTGAGAATTGTGAGATAGAAAAAGCCTTTACCAAGTATGTGCACCACAGAAATCTCAGCATTTTCTACCTGGTGCAAAACATATTTTGTCAGGGTAAGAAAAGCCGTACGATAAATTTAAACACAAAGTACATGGTGCTTTTTAATAACCCCCGAGATAAATTACAAATTTTAACTCTAGCTCGTCAGATGTATCCCGGAAAAACACGTTTTTTCCTAGAAGCTTTTGAGGATGCCACGCGGGAGCCTTACGGGTATTTGCTTGTAGATTTGAGAGCTAATACTCCTGAGGATCTGCGTTTAAGGACTGGGTTGTTTCCACCCGCGTTGCCCGCTGTCTATGTTCAGAAGAAAAACACTTCTAAAAAGTGAATTTTACCCGGTATCAGACATTCTACGCTGTGGGCGTTGTGATGTAAAGATGTCTGAGAGGCTCCGGCGTAACTGGGCTCTCTTAAAAACCCTAGTGAAAGCAACCCCCGCTGTCAGAAAGTCTATTTTGCGCGATGCAAGCAATGATTTAATTACAGCCATAGGCGAGATTGCTTTAAATATCTTAAAAGGCAGGATTCCGCTGAAAGAGCGCCAAAAAGGTATATTAAAGAAGTGGCGTAAAGCTATAAGAATACTGAGCGACAGATCTCAGCCCATAAAGAAAAAGAAGCGACTACTAAAACAGGCCGGCGGGTTTATCGGACCTCTTTTAGCTTTTGCAATTCCAATAATAACAAGCCTGATCGCCGGAAGATAATGGAGCATGCAGCGAAAATGTATCTAGTCCCCAAACAGGAGCTAGACAAACTAAGACCCGGTACTACAGATAACATACGCGACAGTGTTATTCGCCGCCTTGATGGTGAAATTAGCGACATTTTACAGCGTCGTGACATTCCCGATGATGTGAAAATTAAAATGTATAGCTCTGTGCTGCAACGCTACTTGGTACATACGCGACACAGCTCAAAAGAAGTAACGGCTTTAAATCTCGTTAGCCCTCCTGATCCTGGTCAGCAGCAATTGCCAAATACCGACTCTGATAAAAATCAGGAGATCGCTGAAATTGTCAGCTATATAAACCAAAGATATAAAAAGAATGCTGAATTTTTACTAAACAGGCTGCTGCAGAATAAAAATGTCACAGCATGGAATAATAAAACTGAATTTATTTTCAAAGGATCCGTAATACCAGGGTCTAACTTACTGGATTTGGTACGTAGTACAACGCAGAGCCATGTTCTGAACAGTAGAAATTTACCGCCGGGTTGGGATTCATTTATGCAGGCTATGGCCGAGCTAAATATGCCGTCTACAGTTGTGGGTAACACCGCTACTAGGAAGCTTTTAGATGAATTAAAAATTACCAACAGTGAGACACGCTCTGTATCTACACCGCTGAAGATAGCGGCGGCTCCCCGTACAATTCAATCTTTACATTCCCCGTCATTAGGTACCACACGTGGAACTTTGCTACCTAAAAAAAGGTCTCTACCGATGCTACAAACCATGTGGCTCACGATGTAAAGAATGTACTGGCTAAAATGCTGTACTCGCCTTGTAACGCTATATTAATTATTTTGTAAGAAGTGTAATGATGTATGTTCATTGTACTATTTAATGTTTTTTACTTTTTATATTCTGTAAGAATTTTTATAGTATTGAAATGTCTTTGAGATGCTGTTTTATTGTGAGAAATATTTTTTTTTTATATTTTTACAATATCGTGTCTTTGGTTTTTTATTCGTATGAAACATACCGCTTCTTACTTGCTTGTGTTGTAACATTGGGTCATATTATATATATATATATATATATATATATATATATATATATATATATATATATAGGCACAAACGACAATAAAACATTTTAATGAACATAACACGCTGTATGTAGTCGTACAGATCCTAGGATATAATTATATACCATAACACCTCCAGGCAGCTGCCCTGAGAAAGCTAATACAAAAAAAAAAAAAAAAAAAACAAAACAAATAACCTCAGATAACATCTACAGGACACAATAACTTTTCTTTAAGCCTCTGACCCGCAGATAACCCTACATAACCTTCAGGTACAATACAGGTACAAATGTGTTATAAAACAAAGTTCTGCTTCACAAAGATCACCAAACAGCATGAATTTGTACAAAAATATGACCCTCAGATAACACAGCTGAAACACAAATAAGTTTTCTAAGGAAGCGAATACAAAAAACAAATAGACAGCTACAGGACACAATAACTTTTCTGTAGGAGAAAATCTGCTACACTGTGAATAAACACAGCTTACAATTTACTGTTAATGTTCAGTAGAATTACAAATAAGTTTTCTAAGGAAGCGAATACAAAAACAAATAGACAGCTACAGGAAACAATAACTTTTCTGTTTGTGTAAATGAACATTTATTGGGAAAGCGAATACACCAGCAATTGACCTAGGTGTTATAAACCCCTGACCCGCAGATAACCCTACCATTTAGTTAATGTTCAGTAGGGCCGCAAATAAACAGCTTGGTGTGTTTTAAGTTCTCCACTATATGAATACACTGTGAATAAAACACAGCTAACAGAATCAAACTCGGGCTACGTATAAAATCTAATATAAAACAAATGAGAAAGGTGTTATAAACCACGTGTAAAATAAATACACGACTAGGCTATAATTATAAACATGTGTTATTCCACAAATACGGGAATAATATCAAAATGCAGCAACAGTAAACTATATTAAACGATATCAAAAGGGGAATTCAAACAAGGAGGGACAGCTGGATACCAGCCGTCAGACAAGGAGAGGGGAGGGGTTACACATTTTGATACACTTTGATAGGGGCGGGGCACCTGTCAGATTGAGTTTGACGAAAGGACCCGATTATACACTACAATCCCATCATCCTCCTCCTCTTTGTCAGCCACCTCGTTCAAGAGAGTTCCCTGAGCAGACAATGGCTGACTGTCATCAAGGCTTCCCTCCTCCTCGGCTGCAGACGCCTGCTCCTTAATGTGCGTCAAACTTTGCATCAGCAGACGCATTAGTGGGATGCTCATGCTTATGATGGCGTCGTCTGCACTTACCATCCATGTGTATTCCTGAAAACACTGAAGGACTTGACAGAGGTCTTGTAGCTTCGACCACTGCACACCAGACAACTCCATGTCTGCCATCCAACTGCCTGCCCGTGTATGTGTATCCTACCACAAATAAATTACAGCGTTGCTGACTACCTTCATTCTGAGCAGGTGCACCAACGGCACGGGATGTTTGGTAGTTAGTCCAGGCTTGCAAGTGCATGCTGGTTAAATGTCTAAGCATGCACATTGTATTTAAATTTTGGAGATTCTTCCCTCTGCTTAAGGTCTTTGAGCATTTCTTACAGATAACTTTGCACTGATCATTCGGATCTTGGTTAAAAAAGTGCCACACTACACTCTTCCTACTATGGAACACCTTTTCAGGCATTGCACGCTGTGCTACTTTCACCGGATGGCCACGGTGTTCTAAAACTGTTTTTGTTTTTGACAAACGATTTTGGCCAGATACGGGCCTGCTAGATGAAAGCTGTTGCGATGTAGATGGCTGCTGCGGATCATCCTCCTCCGCTTCTGAGCTACTGGCAGCGGCACCCTCTTCCCCCAATGGCTGCCAATCTGGGTCAACAACTGGGTCATCTATCACCTCCTCTTCAATGTCATGTGCACCTTCCTCTGTGTCACCGTGTAAGGTGCTATAGCGTTTGTGACTGGGCACCATAGTCTCATCAGGGTCAGATTCTCGCTCAGTACACTGCGAGGGCAATGTAGTGATCTGAGTCAATGGAACAGCATAATAATCTAGCTGTGGCTGTGCATCAGTGCACTCCATGTCCGATTCATCTTGTAATGGACTGTTAACAATTTCCATTTCTAACCCAGGCACGGTATGTGTAAAGAGCTTCATGGAGTAGTGTCGCCTGCCGCATCCTTCACTTTTGGTTTGGGTGAAGGACACAAGGAAGCGACTTGTTCCTGACTGGGAGCATCCACTGACGACTCGCTGCTTTTATATTTCGAACTTTCTGAAGAGGAGGCGAAAGATCTAGAGGCTGAGTCAGCAAGGAAAGCCAAAACTTTTTCCTGCTGCTCCAGCTTTAAAAGCTGTTTTCCTACTCCCAGATAAGGGAGCCTTCAAGGCCTTGTGTAGCCAGACGATGACGCTGGCTCAACACCTCGAGCCTTTGGTGCTATTTTGCTTTTCCCACTACCACCAGATGCTCCACCACCACCACCACCAGTACCAGCTGGCAACGACCGCCCACGGCATCTTCCACCAGACTTCCTCATTTTTGGGAAAATCTAACCAAAATAACAACCGTTATATGGTACTGTAAAACAAGGTAGAAGGTGTATATAAACTTGTTGAGAATTTAAATCTCCCTTTTTTGGGGGGGAGACTGAACCAAAACTCAGGCCCGGTGTAAAACACTACACAATGTAAGTGGCTGAACGTGGCTGGCTGATATACAACAAACTAACAGAACTGACGTAGATCCACTTTGTGACAATTTGAATCTCCCTTTTTTGGGGGGAGACTGCACCAAAACTCAGGCACAGTGTATAACACTAAACAATGTAAGTGGCTGAACGTGGATGGAAGATATATGAAAAAATACAAGGACTGTAGTACAATTTCAATCTCCCTACAATGATCTCAGGACAAGTATGGCAGCAATAAAAAGGACTGCTGCACACAAAAGTGTGGACAAATAAACAAGATAACTGTGCAGAAAGGAGCAACAGGATTTTTGCTTTTAAAAAAGCAGTTGGTTTGCACAGCAGCGTACAAACAGCAATGGAGCTATCAGGGAGCCTTATAAGGCAGCCTAATAAGCTACAGCGCTGCACAAAAATATAAACTCCACTGTCCCTGCAAAGAAAAGATGGTGTTGGACAGTGGAAATTGCTACAGCACAAGCGGTTTGGGGGTTAATCTTCCCTCTTTAACTATATCCCTTCCTCTGATGCAGCTGCTGCAACCGCTCCCTATGCTACGATTGGCAGAAGTAAGATGGCGTGCACGCCCCTTTATAGCCCCTGTGACACCGCAGAAAGCAAGCCAATCACTTTCATGCCCTTCTCTAAGATGGTGGGGACCGAGACCTATGTCATCATGCTGCCCACACTCTGCGTCCTCCTTCATTGGCTGAAAAATGGCGCTGAAAACGTCATACGAAACGCGACTTTGGCGCGAAGATTGCCGACCTCATGGCCGATCCCACACTAGGAGCGGGTCGGGTTTCACATAACCCGACTTTGCCGAAAGTCAGCGATTTTTGAATTTGTCCGATCCGTTTCGCTCAATCCTAACAGGAGGTATAGTGTTTCACAGGTGGGCTACTCTGCTGACGTGCAGACACTGCTCCTAGGCCCAAAACTAATAACTGGATTAGATGCAGTAAAAATTGAGATACACAGGCGGTGTAGCTAGCTTCACAGGCGGGCTACTCAGATGACTATCAGACAATGCTACTAGCCCAAAAGGATTGGCTGAGCTAGATTACACCAAATGCTGTGACAAACACTTGCACAGCACTGGCACAGACCTGCCTGGCAAACAGTGCTATGAACTGCTGTAACCTACCCTGAAAAGGGCTGATATTACAACTAGTCCCGACTCCCTAAACCTATGACTCTGACAATTCGCTCCAAAAAAACACTCTTTGTCTGTATAGCGCCCACAGCAGCAGCGGTGCCGTCTAACACTAAGCTGCAGCAGTGAGGAAATGGTGGCGACGGGGCAAATGGCTGGTTCTTATAGGGCAAGGACATGTGACATACACAGCCAATGACACATGCCCTTGCTTGTGTGCATCACATGCACATTGCTGTGTGTGCGCGCACTGCTGATAGGCTGAGAGACTGCACCGCCCCACTGTAAATGCGGGAAAGAAAAAAAAATGGAGATCGGCGTTATTTCAGCACAGACCTATCCCCCGCCCACTATATACTGAAACAGTCTATTAACAATTCACTGACCCGCAGAAAAGGAACTGAGCGGCACTCGATGTGTTAATCTTCACAGGCAGTAACAGTGTAGGAGAAGTCTCGGCATAAACTTCAAGCCACAAGTCTATGTGTTTGCAGATGCCGGGTGGTGCTTAGCATATAAAGCAGACAGACTTTCCAACTTGTTAAATAACAAAAGATGCAGCACTCACCAGATTCTTGCTGAAGATAGTGTCCTTTATTCGCTTAAAGCGATGTGAGACATTATGCGGAGAGGCGGCAGGAAAGAGGATTGGGTGCGGGGGAGAGGAGAAGGACTACGGCCGTTTCACGCAAAATGCGCTTCCACGGGTCCAGGTGCACCTGGACAGTAATTACAGTAATAGTAATAAGTAATTTTGACTCCATATTTTTTGAATTTCACAATAAAGAACAATGCCTATTCATTATGCTGCACAGAGTGTATAAAAGGTACATGTTGGTACGGTAAAAGCAGTATTAGTCTGACTGCTACCGTATAGAATATGGCTCAGTCTCAGCACTGAAGGATCAAATGTCTTCCTTGGATTGTTGCCTGCCAGGCAATTGCACAAGAGAAATAGCGGAGAGCTGCCCCGGCCAGTGCCAGCAAATCTCTGTTCGGTATCTTCTGAGATCAGCGGTGGGTCCCGTCACAGTGCCTTGGTGCTGCGCCTCGATACTGCGATCGTTGTGGCTAGTGCAGGTTCCGATGATGCTTCTCAGTTCCTGCTTACTCCACGTGTCGGTAAGGCAATTGCTGCGGCTGGAGCAGGACCTGTGTGATGTGTTAGACCAGATGATGTCTGCGTGACTTGGAAGAGGTATGGAACGTAGTAATGACCATTCAAACCAATGTATTTCGGAAAACAGGCCACCCTTTCTCTAACCATTTTGTTGAAAAACATGAGGGTCTGGCACGGGATATGGTGACTTGAAACATCTACCTTTAATAGACCCAATGCATCATAATGAATATGCATTGTTCTTTATTGTGTATAATTGCATAACTTTTTCTTGTGGAAATAGGGGTTAATGAGTACAGCCCTTTTATCTAACAGTACCTACCAGTATTTACATGCATGAACAACTAACTGGGCATCTTTCACAATTAAACTAGTGTGAATAGGCACAAGGTCTACAGTATTTTAATCCTGTTCATTTTTCCCCCCTTTATCCACACTGCCCACAGATCATTCTATATGTTATACTGTCTTATGGATCCTCTTTGTACTGACTAGTGTGAACAGGTACAAGGCCCAAAGCTAGCTCACACTGTTCACCAGTAATTTTTCAATTTTACCTAGGTGTATCAGGACGAATATTCATAATACTTATCTAATGTGTTATTTGCCTGTTTTGTGGTTCAATAAAGAATTGCCACATTGTTTTATCCTCATCCTGTGTTGTCTGAGTAGTGTTATGCACACGGTAAAAAAAGAGCGGGCATTCAGTGGGATGAGCTCTGGTCCATGCGATTTTGGCTTGCGGATTAGAGCTCCCACTGACCCCGATGTCAGGGGGGACAAAGTAAATGTCTCTCCACTCCTGAAATGTGCCCCACCCTTGGCATTCATTCCCCAGGGTCATTGTTTACCTTTAATTAACTCAAGCTCTTTGAAGCTCTTGACACAATGGTGTGAAATCTTCTGCAGCTGCAAGCCAGCTGGCCCTTTGTGTGACTAAGCACATGGTACAAGTCGCAGCAAGCTCTGAGGTATTGAATCTGGAAAATGATTTAGAATAGCAGAATGAAATATCTCTGGGACTAGCCAAGCACATAATCCGAATCATCGTTCCTTTCCACACGCACCCATATTATTTAGCCACATGTAGCACTCTGGATTATGGAGTTATAAAGCATAGCTAACAGGAATTACGTACATACGGTAGGCAAATTTAGTCTCTATGCACAGATAACATCCAATCTAGTGGCGACACAACCAACCCATTCAGAGCTTTGGCTGCAAAGTTATGGGCCAGCCACCATTCTGGACAGATAATCATGTTCTCAGAGGTGGGAGGAGAGAGGCTGCACCACCCAGGGGTGGGAGCAAATGTGTTAGGTAGCAGCCTAGGAGAAATAAGGCAGCCCCTCATTTTGGACTTAGTTTTTCTGATGGCCGGAGGATACATTAGATGACGTAGCCCGGAAAGCTTGTTACTAAGATTTGAACCTGTGATCCATCAGCGCCTTCCTGTGGTCACATGCTACATAACACGGTAATTGCAACCTATCTATACCCTATCTTTGTACTACACTCCTGACTGTATATATTTGCTCTTGTATATATAACTGTAGTTACTAGTGCTCCTCGTTAGCGATTAAATAAAAAAATAAATCTTGGGCTGCTCTTTTATCTCTATCCACGAATCCCCACGTCCTCACACTCAGTTGTCCCGATATAAGCCTGCTGTCGGAAGGGGCTTATTTCAAATGAGGAACTAGTGGCAGAATACCATACTGTTTTAGTGAGGAACTCTGGCAGCGACGTCCTGGAGGTTTAGATATATATCCCCAGCCTGGACTAGTGATATATTTCACTAACTCGTATCTATAATGGTAGCCTTTCCAGCGACTATCTGCCTTCGGTTCAGTTCCCTGACTGACCTGAGGCAGGAGGTGGCACCAGAGAGCCGATCCCTGCTGGGTCCTTCTCTCCCCTCCCCCGAGGTGAGCTCTCCCCTTCCCCTGTGAGATCCCTTACAAAGACTCTTGGAGGATGACGTCTGGATAATTTTTTTGCCAATTTTATAAAGATTGTGATGGAGCCCTCTCCCATGACTACCTCCTTGGGCCACATTACATTTTGCTGCATTGTGAATATCGTCTGCAGATGACCACAAACAGCCTACATTTGTCCAAGAATTCATGTAAACAGCTGTCATGACTGTGGAGGAGATTTATGTGACCAGAAGGAAAACTTAATGGTGATCTAACCATGTACAAGGATAATAGATCAGCAAGCGTGCTTCGCCTATTCAATCCCCTGCAGCTGTAGTAAAAAAATATAAAAGAAATCTAATAAATATGTAAATGTCTATAAAAGTATCACATGAGGACCATAAAACACCTGCTTACAGTATGACTAAGGTGAATTTACCTGATGCGCCTAGACATATGATTCACTCTCTTCTGATCCTTTGATGTTACCATTCCAAACATCCGTATTAGGAGGTCATAAATATCTCCTTGCGGTGTAAGAACTGTGGGTGCTGCCCCGGCCGGCGGCAGAACACCCCTAAGTAGTTGCCAACGTGGAGTAAATGAACGCTGCGCTTGTGTAGCCGCTCGGTTTACTGTAGGTACAGGACCTTGTGTGATTGCTCACGTGACTGGCTAAGGAGAGCACGGTGGACCAATTCCTACACGTTTCGGAATAGACGTATTCCTTCCTCAGGGATGATCCATAGAAGGATGTCTGTACCTATATCTCCAGCGGCGATCACCTGACCTATTTATGTATTGAATGCAAACAGCTCAATTTCGCTGTTGAGACCTTTAGGCATCAAAGTGTCCAATTCAAATATCATCTCGCTTTCTTCCCTTGACATTTGCTGAATATAATTACCTTTTCTCCAGCTTTTATGAATAATGGTACCTTTTATTGAACATCCATGATGAGTCACACAATGTTTTGATAACGGAGGGCCTAGGAATTTATTGTTAATGTTCCGTAGATGTTCTTTTATTCTTACATGAAGGGGACGTTTCGTTCTCCCTGTATCTAGTTTATCACAAGTGCACTTAATTGAATAAATGACTCCTTCTGTATTGCATGATATATAGTCTTTAATTGACCAGTCCATAGTACCGTTAGAGATCGAGAATTGTTTTTTTGTCTTAAGTTGCTTGCAAGGTTTGCATTTTAAGCACGGATAAAAGCCTGAGCACTAGTAATGAAAAGAATACGTTATTGGAACATGGAGGTTTGGGACAGTAGGAGCTATTTTATTGCCCAGATTGTTGGCCTTTTTATAGATAAATCTTGGACGTTCCGGTAACTTTTCGCCAATGATCTTGTCCTCCTTTAAAATATCCCAATGTCTATTTACTATCTTTCTAAGGAGGTGAGTATTTGCATTAAATTGCGTGATGATTGGAACATCTTGGAAAAGAATAGATATAACCCGAAAATAGGACTTTTGGTTTTAACTTGCAGCAGCAAGGACTGTAAGGCAATAACCTGCCTATATACCTCTAATGCTAAACTATCCCTGATTCAGCAGCTTGCCCTACAATAATATATGTTTCTCATAAAGCCTAAACACTAAGTGCAAGAGCTGCCAAAAATTAGGACCAGTAAAATAACTTGTAGGAACAAGGAGCGCAGATAGTGTTTTATCTCACAAATTATAGAAGATTTACCTGTAAAATTAACTGCTCGCCTGATGTAGAATATTCACAAGCATAAATTGTTGGCTGCCGCAGATCCACTGGTCGGCATGAGACCATAGCTAAATCGCAGAATAGTACTATATAACACAGCCCACGCAGTATCTAACACAGGCGACGTAGTATATTACACAGGCCACGCAGTATATTACACAGGGCACATAGTATATAGCACAGCTCACACAGTATATAACACTGGCCACATAGTATATAGCAGCCACGCATTATATATAACACAGCCCACATAGTATATAGCAGTGTGGGCACCATATCCCTGTTAAAACAATTAATTAAAATAAAAAATAGTTATATACTCACCCAGCGGGATCCACCCAAGCTCTGGCGATGCGCGCGCGGCTGCCGCCATCTTCTGTTCCCAGGATGCATTGCGACATTACCCAGATGACTTAGCGGTCTCACGAGACCGCTAAGTCTTCTGGGTAATTTCGCAATGCATCTCTGGGAACGGAAGACGGCGGCAGGCGCGAGCGCATCATTGGACGACAGAAGGTGAGAATAGCAGGTTTTTCGTTTTTTTTATTATTTTTAACATTCCATCTTTTTACTATTGATGCTGCATAGGCAGCATCAATAGCAAAAAGTTGGGGACACACAGGGTTAATAGCAGCGGTAGCGGAGTGCGTTACCTGCAGCATAACGCGGTCCGTTACCACCGGCATTAACCCTGTGTGAGCGGTGACTGGAGGGGAGTATGCAAAGTATGCAAAGAACCGGTACTGCGATGGGAACTCCGATAGCATGTATGAGTCGCCCGCCAGGGCAGTGGGGTACTCGGTACCGGGTCTGGTCGCAATTAAAGGGGTGGTCACTGTGGCAGCGACCCGGTCTGTGGCCCTGGGTGCCCAAGTTAAGGGTAAAGTCTTAAAAGGGATTATAGGAATAAAGTTTGTGTTCGTGACGCCACCTGTGGTTCTCGGTCAGAAGGGACCGACGCTGCTTAAAGGGGTCCCCTGGGGCGATGTTACTGCAGCAAAGATGGTGACGCTTCCCACAGGTAAAGCGGGATCCCCAGGGTTTCCGGTGTTTGGCACGGATGGTGAATGCCAGCAAATAAATGAAGGACAAAGGGTTGCAGTCTTTACCTGGTTTACTGATGTTGCAGTTAGCCTCAGTCCAGGGAATCGGTAACAGGTGTCAATAGAGTCCAGGCAGCCCAGAAACAAGTGGGAATCCCTTTGACAGGTCAGTTTGGGAGCCTTCCACTTTGTTCTGGTTTCTGGTCCCTTAGTAAATGTGGTTGTCTGACAAGGTACCCTTTTTCTCCTATCCTGGGACAGTACCTGCACAGTAGGCAACTTTAGCCGTTTCCTTGGGGTCTCTGTACACTGTGACTCCGGGCTCTGAATGCTGCTGTACCTCAGGTGTTATTTGTTCAAGTCACTGTTAGCTTCTTGCACCCAGGTTCTGCCGTGGGACCGGTTTCTGTGCTCTGGCTTAGAGGAGGCCCAATCACAGCCCTCCTCTAGCTCCTGATCACTCCTCTGCTCCTTCTCTGTCTCTTGTCTGCACCAGACTGTCTAACTCCTCCTCCAGACCAGGATGTATATAGGGAAGCTCCCCTTAAACCGGCTTTAGAGCTCCCCCTTCTGGCCTGGAGTCAAAATATGTTGCATGTAAGATTACCTGCCAAAGGGATCCCTCCTGTTGTGAATTCTGTTGTCAAGCTCCCTCCTGTGGTCATGAATGGTACTTCGGCTGGTTCTGTCCATGGACTTCCTCTGGTGGCTGTGGGTGTTTCTGAGTTTCCTTCCACAGGTGACAAGGCTAATTCGTTAGCGGGCTGCTCTATTTAACTCCTCTTAGATCTTTGCCCCATGCCAGCTGTCAATTTTGTACTATTGGTCTAGTTCGCTCCTGGATCGTTCTGGTTACCTGTTTACTCCAGCAGAAGCTAAGTTCCTCCTTGCTATTTTCTTGTTTGCTATTTTTCTGTCCAGCTGGCTATTGTGAATATTGTCTTGCTTGCTGGAAGCTCTGGGATGCAGAGTGGCGCCTCCGCACCGTGAGTCGGTGCGGAAGGTTTTTTTTTCCTGCACACTCTGCGTGGCTTTTTTTAGGTTTTTGTGCTGACCGCAAAGTGACCTTTCCTATCCTCTGTCTGTTCAGTAAGTCGGGCCTCTCTTTGCTAAATCTATTTCATCTCTGTGTTTGTGATTTCCATCTTAACTCACAGTCATTATATGTGGGGGGCTGCCTTTTCCTTTGGGGTATTTCTCTGAGGCAAGGTAGGCTTTATTTTCCTATCTTTAGGGCTAGCTAGTTCTGAGGCTGTGACGAGTTGCATAGGGAGCGTTAGGAGCAATCCACGGCTATTTCTAGTGTGTGTGATAGGATTAGGGATTGCGGTCAGCAGAGTTCCCACTTCCCAGAGCTTGTCCCGTGTTTTTGTAGCGATCAGGTCTTTCCGGGTGCTCTTAACCACCAGGTCCATTATTGTCCTAACCACCAGGTCATAACACCCTCCTGTCTCCAGGCATGACGTTACTTTCCCAGAGAGGAAAGCAGCACCACCGTGGTACATGTGGCACCCCAGGAGTTCAGGTATGTTTGCTAATCTTTTTTTAGCAGTTTTCGAAGAGAAATATGTCTATTCTGATCAAAACAGTTTTTTGAAACACATCAAATTATATATGCAATTTGTGGATGACATGTTCATGGTGTGGCATAAAAGCAGGGAGGATTTCCAGGGATTCATGGAGTTCCTCAATCTAGCCAACACCATGAAGATGAAATTCACTTCCAATTTTGGAGGTTTATCCCTTGAGTTTTTGCATGTTAAAATTCACATTGATATAGAAGGATTAATAGTTTGCCTTTAAGTGCCTCTTGCCTTTAATTGTTAGAATTACTAGAATCTGTTGATGCAGTAGTCTTAGTGTCTCCGCTTCAAGGAGACCATACTTCTTATCATGTATGTTCTCCATATTCAGTCACAACATGTTATTTGGTACGTGAGAGATTAAAGGTCAGTATGACCCTGGGTGATGGTGGGGGCTACATGAATTGCATTGAGAATTACATTTGTTGTAAATGGTATAAAATATTGCTTTCTTGCTCTATTACTTCAGATAAAAGTGATTTGCTCACAGGATATGTGTGAGGTGTCTTTTTGTCTCCAAGCGCGCTTGTAAAATGACGGGCGTAACTCCACAATTTGGTCTCACTGGTGATCTGTCAGCTGACATTTGGGTCAGAACGAAAAACAGCTACGACAGTTTTGGCACCCAACGTGGGGCCGTGTATCGAGCCTATTCGGAATCCGTATGGGGGAGCTTCTGGGAGATTGGCATGCAAAACACCAGCTGCAGCAAGGTGAGAAATATTATTCTTACAAACCTGTTTTGCACCTGCAATCTCTCATCTGGATCTCTCCATACCTCTGGGTAAAAGGCTGCGAGCATGGTTCAAAGAATCCACATCACCAGTGAGTTTTGTGTTTTGTCTATTTATGTCCGTATGAGAGTTGAATAATAGAGTTATAAGATGATAATTGTTATCTGTATCATTTGTCAGTATCCTAATTGGTTGTGTATTTGCATAGTGTGTAATACAGAGCTGGGATAGACTCTGTGCAGTGTTGTTATTTTGGTAATTTTGGATTGGCAGTACATTATATGAAGCTGTATTTTGTATTAAGGCTGTGGTTTTTGTTGTTTGGCCTTAAAGTGCTTTCAGAGTGTCAGTGGACACTGCTGCAGTTTTTGTTATATAGAGTTGTGTTAATTCCAAAGTGCAAACTAAGCAGGCTGTGTGAACCTTGTATGTATGTATGTCTATGAGAACTCTGAATGAGCTAAGAGGTGAGTAAATGAGTATAAGGTATAAACATAAATCCCTGATTGATGAGGGGTTCCGTTAGGTGTGGTCCTCTGTATGTGACAGAAGACATTATTCAGCGCAGTTTGAGCTGAATTAGGTGGAGTGATTGAGATAAGGGATTTTCTTCTTGTAAAAATCAACTGAAAGTGAAAGGAAAAGAAACAACAATCCCTGAATGAGCATGTATGTATGAGTGATCACATAAGTATCATTACTTATCTAACTGTTGTTAATTGTCCAGGGTGAATGAGTTGTGGATATTTTTAATGTACATTTAATTTACATCTGAGATTCAGTGAAACCCGTGTTATGTGTGGTTTGACATTGGATAGGTTTCTATATGTGTTTTGGCTGGACGCGATCAGAATCAGCTTATTCAAGTTATGCAGTGATCTGCCTGTATAGAGAAACTGTTTTTAATTCCGAGAGAATGAATGTTTTGTAGAGATTAAGTCTGAAAACTGCTGCATTCTGTTTCTGTGTCTGTAAGACTCACCAAGTTCTTATCAGTGCTGATGGGAGGGGTAAGCTGAGCCCCTGCGCGACTTGCTTGACATTTCTCCCTTTTGTGCTGTGGGCCAGAGGAAGGGGGGCCACATAGCTGCATTCTAAAGTTTCTCTGTCTTTGGTTTAGTACACGCTGAGAGATTTGTGTTTAAAGCAATAAGTACTGTAGGTATTGAAGAAAAAGGGAATGTTGTACAATTGAAGTTGGAATTTGAAAGTGAAAGAATTGTGCCTATTTTAGAGGAAACTTAAAGTGATTGAAAAGATTGGTAAAAGATTCACCTGCTTCAAGTTGAGTGATTGATATAGCAAATTGAGGATCAACAGAGGAGGTAGCCAACTGCACGGCTGATGTAATAGGTGGTGTAACCTGCTACAGTCAGCCTACGGCAAATTGGTGGTGTAACCTTGCCGTTCCATGGAGCTGTGCTAGCCAGCTGATCTACCGAGTGGTAGGTGGTGTACCCTGCTCGCTAGAATCCTTTAGGTCTACCGAGTGGTAGGTGGTGTAACCTGCTCGCTAAACCTTGACACTCACTCTGACTTGTCACGTGTTGCAACCCTGGTTTAAGGCAAGGCACACTAATAAAGGGCATTTTTAGAGGTGAGTGTCTGAGCGGAAAAGTTGAAGCCATGGGCAACTTATTCTGTGTGCAGTCAGGGCCCCCAATGGGATCCAAAAACCGCTGTACAGATTGGAAAAAGGAAGCAGTGAAAGATGTGAGACCAATATTGAAACAGGCAAAAATGCCAGTGAGTGGATGGATGTTTGGATGTTCAAAAAGGCACAGACAAATGAGGAAAATAGCATGTGAATAAAATGGCATCTGAGAGAGTGCAGCAGGACGGAAGTAAGGTGTATTATGAATGTTTTGATGCTCAAAAGTCCGACTATGACCGACATATTACTGCTATGGTCATACCTTTGTATAACCAGAGACCAAGACAAGACAGATGGACTTGTAAACATTGCGGTCAGACAAACCCAGACTGGAGAAATACTTGTATGATCTGACAGATACAGGAGTATTATCCCTGGAAGCCCTCTGACTAGCTAGCTACGCTAAAACAATTGGCTGACCCTGAGAACAAACCTTTCCCATTTTACAGACAAAGACAATATGATGGACGTATAAGTGCACCTGAGCAGACCTAGAGAGTTGGTGAGCACCAAAGCAGGTGACGTACTAGGATGCAAATTAAGACTTTTACAGATGTGACTAAAGGAGAGAGACTAGAGATGTACTCTGGACGGTTACAGCTGAAATGGGCAGACATGGGGTACAGTCCAGTAAACCCACTTGATGTTAAAATATTGGTAAATACATTAATTGACGGTATGACAAAAGGCTTACGAGACGCAGTACAGACAGCCAGACCTAAATGGAGAAATGTAGATCCAAAGACCTCCTGAAGGTTTCTCAGGAGTTGAAGAAACTAGGACAATAAGACGACGTGTCATGTATGCTGGAGCACAAGGAAAACAGTAGAGATGTAGTAAGGGACCTAAGGACTTAGAAACAGTGAAGTGCTGGAATTGTGGAGAAAATGGACACTCAGACCAATCTTCCACCTCCTTCACCTTCAGACTAGGAAACTGACAACCCAGTGACAAATGTGTGCCCTGTTCTTGTCCCCTCCGGACCTGGTCCTGCCTTGATGACCACCATACCAATGCTGGGAGGGAAATAGACAGAATTCTTGACCGATACTGGGGCAGCTGGAACTGTGGTACACAAAGACTTGATACTGCCAGACATGATTACTGACGAGACTGTGGAATACGTGAGGGTAGGGGGACAAGCGACTGAAGCCCCTATGACTAAACAAGAAAAGACTAGAGTCACGAGACAGCCAAGAGGTGCTTACAAACTTATTGTTAGTGACAATACCCCCATGAATTTGCTGGGAGCAAAGTTGAGTGCTGTCTAGGCACTATACAGTACTCTCCTGAGGGTATTACAGTCACAAGTCCACTTTCATATAAACACTTGGGGCAGAGGGACGCCAGGGTCTTCCACGTGCACATTATACCACAGGTAAATCATGCCCTATTGTAGTTACACTTAATTCCATTCATTTGCCAGTTTTAGTAGTTTCCTTGCACAAAGATGGTACAGTTACTGTGTATTTCTAGGTTGTCTTCATATGATATATAGTTTTTTAGCCATTCATTATATTGGCTCAAACCATAGTCACTGTTTATTTGTCTTTTCCAGTCCTTATACCTTATCGCAAGCAACTGGCATTGATATTTGGCATTTTTCAAATCCCTTCTTTTTGTATTCGGAACTGTTAGTTATGGATTTATATAGGGCTGCTACTTTCTTAGAATAAGCTTGTGCTTTGCTGTGGCCTATGGCATTGTGCTCCCCCGTTTTATGACTCAGTATCTTTCGTAATTATATATATATATATATATTCATATATATAATTTTCTTTTGGTAACATTTTGTGAACCAAATTTAGTTTTTTTTAAGGGCTACTCTGCCCAATCAAATACGGGTATAAATATTTGGACATTAATGTGTGACTTATATAAACACTTGTGTAATATTGCAGAAATGGTGTATATGGCAAGAGTAGTGAAAGTAACACCTGACACCAGAATGTCTGAGGACAGGGAAAAGAGTCAGGTACCAGACACCGTTTGGGCAAGGGGAAAATCTGAGATGGGTCGGCTGCCCATTCCCCCTGTCATGATAAATCACGAGAAGTAATCACTCCTCTTTGGTTAAGGCAATACCCCTTAAGTCTAGTCAAATCAATGGCCCTGAGCAGGGATATTAAAGAGTATGTTAAGGCAGGGGTTCTAGTGCAGAGATATTCCCCGTGCAACACCCCTTTGTATCCCATTAAGAAAAAAAAGGACCCAAGGGTTCCCCTGACACTTACAGAATAGTTCATGACTAACGAGCTATTAATGAGGTTACAGAGAGTGTGACCTCAACAGTCCCTAATACACACACCGTACGGTCACAAATCCCAGCGACATGAAAATGTTTCACAGTTATTGATTTGGCAAATGCATTCTTCTCTGTACCACTGCACTCTGACTGTCAGTATCTTTTGTCTTTCACTCACGAAGGTAAACAATACTGTTGGACGGTCCTCCCACAAAGGGGAAAAGAACTCCCCAACCATCTATTCAACAGCGATGGTAGGGATTCTTGAGCAGTGGCAACCACCTCATCCACAGATTTTACTACTACAGTACGTGGATGACCTCTTGCTCTGCTGCCCAGACCAGATGTCTACAGTTTCCTTGCTGTGTTTTTGGCAGAAAAGGGTTGCAGAGTCTCACGTGATTGCAAACAAAAGGTGACATTTTTAGGACATTGTATTGCTGAAGGTACAAGACACCTGACTGAAGACAGAAAACAGGCAATACAAATCTCCCTTTACCCAGGTCACACCAGCATCTACACACTTTTCTAGGTTTGGTGACCTACTGTAGGCCTTGGATAAGGTCTGCTTCACAAATGATGCACCCACTCTATGACTGTTTGCCATCAGACCCCTACAATCTCACTCAAGAAGCAATCGATTCCTTCTACTCTCTCAAGCTGCTCATTGTGTCAGACATTCCAAACTATGATCAGCCATTTTTCTTATTTTTCACAGAGCAGGGTGGACATGCTACCGCAGTACTGACACTACAACATGGAAAGAAACAGAGACCGATAGCTTACTACTTAGCACAATTAGACCCAGTGATTAGAGGGTCTCCTACATGAGTCTGTAGGAGCTGCTGTATTACTGAAAGGCATGTGAAATCACACTGACTTTTTCTTTTTGACAATTTGTTCCCCACGTGACATTAATGCCATACTCGTACAAGTTCAACCAAAACACCTGTCTATGGATAGACAGATCAGACTTGAATGTGCTCTAATACTAATTCCTGAATATGTCACCCTCAAAAGACATAATGTTCTGAATCCAGCCACTCATCTGCCTGTGGATTCAGAAAAGGGGGAATTGGTGACAGCATTGGCAGGTGGGAAAGAGAACATGACATGACGTTGACATGACGCACGAACATGACTGCATAGGAACTGATGAGTCAGGAGACAGTGGGTTTTACATATGTTCGTGGGAAGAAAAAAACCTGTTCCTAATGCCTATTTTGAGTTTTTTTTTATTTTTGTAGATGGCTTCAGATACCACCAGAATGAGCGACTCTACATTGGATATGCAGTAGTATCCTCACATGAGGTAATCCGAGCTGAACCACTCGCTCCTCACATGTCGGTGCAGGAGGCAGAGTTGAAGGCACTCACTGAAGCGTGTAGAGCTGCTGCAGGTAAAGTCGCTAACAGTTACACAGATTCGAATTGTGCATGGGGAATATCCCATGATTATTGCCCTATCTGAAGAAGCAGAACGTTTCTTACATCAGCCGGTAAGCCCATTAAAAATGAAGAGCTGGTGAAACAATTAGTGGAGGCATTGACGTTATCAGTCCAGGTTGGCATCGTCAAGGTAAAAAGCACACACGGACGGTGACTCTGTGGAGGAAAAGGGCAACAGAAGGACGGACGAGGCTGCTAAAGTAGCAGCAAGGCGGCCTAGGGAGCAGTGGACGGTGGCGGGGAGTCAGCGTATTCCAGCCACACTGAGCCTAGATGTCCTGAAATCCCTCCAGCTGCCCAAACAGAGAAGGAACACTGGGAGAATGGGAGCTGAGCTGAACTCAGAAAGAGTATGGGAGAATCAGGATAAATCGTATATACCAAGATCCCTGCTCCCAATCATGGCGCAAGCAACACAAGATGCCTTCTGGATCGCTCCTGGTTTCAGTTACGCAGCCGCAAAGCTCGTACGGTCATGCCTCATCTGTGCACAGCACAACCCAGGTAAAACAGTAAAAATCCCTAAGAAAGCGACACCCAGGCCTCTCTACCCGTTTCAGAGACTGCAGACTGGCTACATACAGCTACCCAAGGTAGGAGTGTGTGAAAAATATCCTAGTATGTGTAGATCTCTTTTCTGGTTGGCAGGAAGCCTATTTTGTAAAATGTGCAAATACTAAAGCGACTGCAGACAAACTCATGAAAAAAACTGATCTGCAGGTATGGTGTCCTAGAAACCATAGACAGCGATAGGGACACACACTTCACGGGAGAAATAATGAGGGAAGTCATGCAGGTCCTGGGAGTACAGCAAGCATATCATGCACCATAAAGACCACAAAGTAGTGGGAAAGTGATGAGACTAAATGGGACACTTAACCCTGCTGTTCTGTTCGGTCTGGGGAGACCTATTTTGAACTTTGGTATTTTTGGGGGTGTTCAAGATGCGGTTCTGAAACTTGTGGTTGATTGACTTAAATGAGGATGGGTCGGTCGGCCACGGGTTTCAGAGCCGCATCTTGAATATTTTAAAGAATATTGAAGTTCAAGGTCGGTCATTTTTGACCAACAGAACAGCAGGGTTAAACTGGAAAATCAAAGGCCATGGCAGACAAAGGAAAGAGCTGGGTAGAGTGTTTGTCTCTTGCACTCTTTTCAGTCACACACACTCCAAATAGAAAGACAGGCTTGTGTCCTTTTGAAGTCCTGTTTAGTAGTTTGCCAGAGGCTGGTCTGTACTTTCCACAGGTGCTACAAAAGCAACACGGTGCTATGACAGCCCATGTCCAGGCCTTACAGAAAAGACTTAATGTGGTGCATAAACATGTGTTTTCATCCATTCCAGATCCTAATGCCAGTGCAGACGTATATCAGCTGAATCCAGGTGATTGATGGTCATACACAGACACGTGAGAAGGAGCCTAGATCAACGGTTTGACGGCCCGTTTTAAAGTCCAGCTGACCACATTCACCTCAGGGAAACTTGAGGGAAAGCCCACCTGGATCCTTGCCAGTCACTGCAAAAAGATCTTTTCACCAGCAGAATGACTGTTGTCCTAATCACCTTGCTGGCTGTGGTAGGATGTTTGCATCTTACAGAGACACTGGATAAACAAACTTATTCAACATCTTGCTTTTCTTATAAAAGACGCGGAAGGACAAAAACTGTTGGACTGTTGGATCTGTGCACACAGCCCAGTATCTGCAAGGACTATGCTGTACTAAAGGTACCTTCACATTAAGCGACGCTGCAGCGATAGAGACAACGATCCGGATCGCTGCAGCGTCGCTGTTTGGTCGCTGGAGAGCTGTCACACAGACCGCTCTCCAGCGACCAACGATGCAGGTAACCAGGGTAAACATCGGGTAACTAAGCGCAGGGCCGCGCTTAGTAACCCGATGTTTACCCTGGTTACCATCCTAAAAGTAAAAAAAACAAACAGTACATACTTACCTAACGCTGTCTGTCCTCCAGCGCTGTGCTCTGCACTCCTCCTGTACTGGCTGTGTGAGCACAGCGGCCGGAAAGCAGAGCGGTGACGTCACCGCTCTGCTTTCCGGCTGACCGATGCTCACAGCCAGTGCAGGAGGAGTGCAGAGCACAGCGCTGGAGGACAGACAGCGTTAGGTAAGTATGTACTGTTTGTTTTTTTTACTTTTAGGATGGTAACCAGGGTAAACATCGGGTTACTAAGCGCGGCCCTGCGCTTTGTTCTGTCCCCACATGAGGCGAATGGAGGTGTGGTTGATTAATAAGTGTTGTGAGAGAGAAACGTACCTCCGTATTTCTTCGATGTGAGGCAGACAGGACCAATGCTGCTCAGCGTCTGAAGAGATGATGCACTCCAGGGATTGTGTAATCCAGACTTGTTTATTTTGTAGATCTGGACATACAGCGTATAACTGGTAATACAGAACTTCTCCAGAAATGCAGGGTAGACAGGGTACAGTAAGATGTAGCACCAAGTGTGTCTGCAAGTGTGAGCAGCATGAGAGAGTGTGGTCGAAAGACTGATGCCTTCCTAAGCCCAGTTCAAAAGCACGTCCTCTCACAACAGAAAGTAAACTGGAAATGGCTGCCAGAGGAAGAGAAGATTTGACCCCTGAACCGGATGTAAGACATGCCCACAAGAAATACATGAAAAACAAGCTGCCATACAGAAAAAGGCCATTGGGTGGCAGCAGAGTAAAATATAACAACATACATGGAAACTGAGGAATATACATGGAACAGCACACTCCCCGTCTGAAATTCCGAAAGGGATTTCACTATATCAATGTCCTTAAAAAGTCCAACAACCTAGAAAATGAAACCAAACATGCATGTAATGCAATAATAACTTTAAACAAGACATTAAGTCAGTTCCTGAGATAATCCAATGGAAAACCCATCTTCGGATCAGAGAAGCCGCACTAGGCCAAACTATCTCTGACCCACTGTAATCCAATGGGTAAAGTACTAGTGCAGTGTTCTGTTCATAGTTTATCCTACCGGAATGTCCTCGATTGGTAGTACCAGTACGAGCTCGTGGATTGGCCTCTGAAATGTCTTAGGTTCACCTTTCCTAAGGACTTTCAGCTCCACCTTCCGGACCTTACCGTCTTCACTAGGGAAAGTCTTTTTAATGATTCCCATAGGCCAGTCAATCCTTTGAGCTTGTTGTTCCTTCATTAACACAATATCTCCTTCCTTCAAGTTCGGTTTACTCTGTCGCCATTTTCTTCTTCCTTGCAGAACCACAAGATACTCCTTTCTCCATCGGTTCCAGAAGTAATTGGCGAGGTACTGTACGCGTTTCCACTGCTTCTGGTAGGAGTTTGCGTGAGTAAACTCTCCACTGACTGTTAGCGGGTCTTTTGGGTAAGAAGAGTAGCCGGCGTAAGAATAGTTGGCGTTTCAGGATCCATTGACACTGGGACAAGGGGTCTTGAGTTGATTATGGCAGAAACTTCAGCCAGAAGAGTAACCAAGGTCTCATGCGTAAGTCTTGAAGAGTTTATGTCCATAAGCATAGAGTTCAAGATGTTGCGTGAGATCCCGATCATCCTTTCCCAGGAACCTCCCATGTGAGAACTATGCGGAGGATTGAAGATCCAGGTGCAACCTTTTTCTGCCAGTTGATCCTGAATTGGCTTGATGTCAATATCCAGCTCTCGACATGCACCGATGAAGTTGCTTCCGCGATCGGACCTTAACTGTTTCACTGGTCCTCTGATCGCTAGAAACCGCCGAAGAGCGTTAATCAGGCTGGATGTGTCCATAGATTCTATCACTTCTATGTGAACGGCACGGACACTCATGCAAGTGAATAGTACGGCCCAACGTTTACTGTTGGCATGACCTCCACGAGTCCTGCGTGCAGATACCATCCATGGCCCAAAGACGTCTAGGCCAACGTAGGTAAAAGGCGGTTCGGTGCTCAGTCTGTCGAAGGGTAGGTCGGCCATTTGTTGATGTACCTGTTTTCCTCTAGTTTTGCGACATTGCACACAGCGATGTATTGATCCCGCTACACGTCTTTTCATGCCTATGATCCAAAGTCCCCCAGACCGTATCTTGCCCTCTGTGATCTGCCTGCCTTGGTGTTCAGTTTTTTCATGAAAGTGCCGAATCAGTAGATCGGTGATGTGATGTCTACTGGGAATGATGCAAGGATGTTGCTCTGAAAACTCTAGCTTGGCTCGACTTAATCGACCTCCGACTCTCAGCAAACCGAAGCTGTCCATTAGTGGATTCAAATGGGCAATGGGGCTTTTCGGAGGGATCTGCTGTTTGTGGTATAAGCATTCCCATTCGGTACTGAATACACTCTGCTGGACATAAAGTATTATATGAGACTCACAGTGAGAAATGTCCTCAGCAGAGAGTGGTTTTTGACAGACGTGCCAACCATGACAGTCTTTGTCTCCATGTGAATTGTGATAAGATCTCGCAATGTGGACTAACCTTGCAATAGTCCTGACGAGTTTCATCCAATTGGAGAAGTGTTCGAAGCGCTGACAACCGAGGGTGGAGGTTGGTTTTGCATTCGTGGCCAGAGCACTGACCTCGGAGCGGACTTCTGGATCATCGTCCGGATCCTGGATGCTGAAGAGTTCCTGAACACATTCACTTCCCTTCTGTTCCAGCAGAAACTTTGGACCTGAAAGCCAAGAAGAGTTAGCAAAGGAATTTATAGACATAGGTCTAGTGGCATGGTCGGCTGGATTAAGTTCAGATGGGATATAGTGCCACTGTTCAGGTTTGGAAGACCTTCTTATTCTCTCAATGCAGTTACTGACGTACACGTAGAAGCGCCTTGTTTGGTTGTAGATGTAACCTAAGACAACTTTACTGTCACTGTAGTATTGTACGTCATCTATGTGAGTGTCCAGCTCATGCTGAATAAAGTCTGCGAGTTCTACTGCAAGCACAGCCCCACAGAGTTCCAGCCTGGGAATAGTGTGGTCAGGCTTGGGAGCCAACTTAGCTTTGCCGAAAACGAACCCAACATGATCTTGATTGTCAGATCCCGTTACCTTCAGGTAGACAACAGCTGCAATGGCCTCCGTGGATGCATCCGAGAACACATGGAGTTCCGTCCTGGTGCTAGCAGCAAGTGAGATTCCAGCGTAGCATCTCGGTATATGGATTTTATCCAAGGCACACAAAGACTGCTTCCAGGTTTCCCATTTTGGTTCCTTATCAGGAGGTAGAGGGGTATCCCAGTCCTTGACAGTTTCGGACAGCTGTCTCAGAAGGGATTTACCTTGTATGGTAATTGGTGCTACGAATCCCAGTGGGTCATACAGGCTATTTACCACTGACAGGACACCACGTTTAGTGAATGGTTTGTCTGCACAGTTGATTTGGAATCCGAAGGTGTCGGCTGACAGGTTCCACTTCAGGCCTAAGCTTCTCTGCACAGGCGGACGGTCTGGTCCCAGGTCTATGTCCTTGAATCCAGGTGCGTGGTCGCTTGACTCAAAGGCTCTCATGACAGCTGGGCTGTTTGAGGCAATTTTGTGCAGTCTAAGCTTAGCTCGGTACAGCATATGTTGGGTCCTTTTGAGTAGGTCGATTGCAGCTTCTTCTGTAGGTAGAGATTTTAGTCCATCATCTACGTAGAAGTCTTTCTCTACAAAGTCTCTGGCGTCTGTTCCATACTCGGACTCTCCTTCTTGTGCGGTTCTCCGCAGGCCATATGTTGCCACAGCGGGTGAAGGGCTGTTCCCGAATACGTGCACCCGCATGCGATACTCCACCATCTCTTTGCTGGGGTCATTGTCCTTGTACCACAGGAACCTGAGGAAATTCCTGTGGTCCTCTCGGACTATGAAACAGTGGAACATCTGTTCAATGTCGGCGGTGATGGCAATGGGCTCTTTTCTGAACCTCATCAACACTCCTACTAGGTTGTTTGTCAGATTAGGACCTGTGAGGAGGACATCATTGAGAGATACGCCTTGATGTTTGGCGCTTGAATCAAAGACAACTCTAATTTGTTTAGGTTTCTTCGGGTGATATACTCCAAATGAGGGTAGGTACCAGCACTCCTCGTTTTCCTTTAAGGGAGACGCTGGCTCCGCATGGTTGTTATGGAATATTTTGACCATAAAGGTGACAATGTGTTCTTTTATCTCCGGTTTATTGCTTAGCGTGCGCTGGAGAGTGTTAAATCTGGACAAGGCTTGTTCACGATTGTTCGGGAGCCTTACCCTGGTAGCTCGGAAGGGTAAGGGGAAAACCCAGTGATTGGTTTCGTCCTTAAGGAACTCATTGTCCATTATCCTGACAAATTCCTTGTCTTCCATAGATGGGGCTACTTTGTTGTCATCCTTAGTGGTATGAAACACCAATTTTCCCAAGTCGTCTGCATAGGGAGAAGGGATAACATCAGGCAGCTGTACAGAATCTGGAAGCTTTTCCTTCACCTCATAGTGATGAGGACATGGTTTGCAGAAGGTAGTGTGCCCGTCTCGGCGTACGTACGTCTTAAAGGAATGGACTCCTGTTTGGTCCAAGCATACATTTCCTATGACTACCCACCCCAAGTCAAGTCTCTGGGCGTAGGGGGCGTAGTCAGGACCATTACACTGTTGGCGGACCTTATGTATCCTCAAATTGTCTCTGCCGAGCAGAAGTAGGATTTCAGCATCTGTGTCCAAAGGTGGGATAACGCTGGCTAGGTGCCTTAAGTGTGGTTGGTGGAAAGCAGCTTCCGGGGTAGGGATCTCATCCCTTTGGTCTGGTATTTGATCGCATTCAATTAGCGTAGGTAGGGGTATTTCTACGTCTTCATTGACAGGAGAAGCGATGAAACCTTGTGCTCTTCTGCCGCTAGTCTCTATGCGCCCCGAGCAAGTATTCAGAGTGTAGGGCGTTGCTGGTCCCTTGATTCTAAAGGCTTCAAAGAACTTAGGTCCAGCTAGGGATCGATTGCTCTGATCGTCAATGATGGCATACATTTTTACAGCCTTCTCTGGTTGCCCTTCTGGATAGACTCTGATTAGGCATATCCTGGCACAGCATTTAGCACTTTGATTCTCCCCACATACCCCTGAGCATGAGCAGGACACAGCTGTGGTGGACTTGGCGTGATTCTGTGGCTCCCCGCCATGGTTTGTAGCGGGACTAGAGGTAACTGCAACTGCTGTTTCGCCGGTGACTGAGCCTGGGTGCAAGGCTGATGGGTGTCTGTCGCTATGACACTCTTCACACTTAGTGGCAGATTTACAGTCCTTGGCCATGTGTTCTGATGAAGCGCAGCACTTGAAACATACCCCAAGTTCGTTGAGGATTTTCTTGCACTCCTGCATGGTTTTGGACCTGAAGCCTCTACATTTGTTCAGTGAGTGTGGTTTTTTGTGAATGGGACACTCACGATTGAAAGACTTATCCCTCGACGGAATAGTGTACTGCTTGTCGGCAGGTACTGCAGGCGATGGCAGGTTAGTCTTTCTGACGCTTACACTGTTCCTTGAGTCCTTGCGTCTATGTGCGACGCTTTCATACCTTGATGAAGGTGTTGCTGGAGCTGCAGTGTTAGACTCCAGGAAGTCGAGGCTAGGGTCGTTCCTCATTTGGGCTTGTTCGTCAATGAACTTGCAGAACTGAATGAACGGAGGAAAGGTGACGTCATGTGACCTTTTATACCTGGAGACACACACTGCCCACTTCTCTTGCAGACTATGTGGCAGCTTTGAGACGATTGGGTTCACCCCATGGGCAGTGTCCAGGTAGCACAGTCCTGACAGACGAGGGTCTCTTTTAGCAAGTTCCAGCTCCATAAGCAGATCACTTAAGTCCAGAAGCTTGTGGGCTTCCTTAAGGTTGATCCTTGGAACGTTCTGCAGTCTCTTGAATAGGGACTTTTCTATGGCTTCAGCGCTGCCGTAGGTTCTTTCGAGTCTCTGCCAGGCAGCAGCGAGACCTGCTTCAGCTTGCCCCACATAGACGGTCCTAAGACTCTTGATACGGTTTGTGGATTCAGGACCCAACCATTTTACCATGAGGTCGAGCTCCTGCTCCGCGGATAGGTTGAGATCAGCAATGGCGGCCTTGAAGGTTGCTTTCCAGGCTCTGTAGTTCTCTGCACAGTCGTCGAATTTTGAGAGGCTAGTGCTGATTAGCTCCCTGCTCACCATGAACCTGGCAAACTCGGACATGTCTGATCCTTCACTCCTTGTTACCATATTAGCTTGTGGTGCCCCTCGGGCGTATAAGCCGTGTGGCGTGGAAGGGTGAATTGTTCCCGGGTAGAATGATGTCGCTGCAGGGTTGAGCTGTGGTTTAACCTCTAGAGATTCCGATGACTGCTGCTTGAACTGTGGAGGCGGGCTGGAGTATGCCTTGTGGTCGTCTTGCGATGATGATTGTTCCTGAGGGGGTACATCACGGCGTTGGTCTTGGTTCTCTGTAGGGGCTGTGGGCGATACTGGCACCATAGGTTGGGCTGACTTGGACGTTTCCGCAATGTTGGGTTGAACGTCACTGGAGAAGGTGTGCGCTGCAGGTATCTGTTTCTGCACGTAGTCTTTGGTACGAACAGCTGGGTCGTCTTCTTCCTGTGGTGGCAGGCAAATTGGGTCGAGGTTTTGCTTCAATGCTCGCTCGAGTATTTTTACTTCGGCTAATGCAATTTCTTCCTCCATTTCTGTTTGAAGAATCTTTGCTCTAGCCTCTGCTTCTGCTCTCTTCGCTTCTGCTTCTGTTTTCTTTTCGGTGTATGAACGTCTTAGTTTGGACCGCTCTGCATTTAAACGGGCCTCTAGGATTCTGTCGCTGAGGGCTGAAGTTCTTGAGCAGGATGATTTGTATGACCGAGCAGAGTGTTTAGACGAGGCTGACCTGTGCGATCTAGTTTCTTGCAGATGGGTGATACGAAGCTCCGCTTTATCTTTGGCGTCTTGCACGGCGGCGTCCCTTTCTCTGTCTGTGGAATCTGCCTTGCTTAACTCTGATAGGGCTTCGTCAATTTTAGATTCTTTTAGGAAGGCAGCATACTTCGCGGACAGTCTCTTGTATCTGCCGTGGGCCACGTCTAGCTGTCTTATAGAGTCCTGTAAACCCGCTGCATCATTTTTATGGCGTTGGACGCTTGACATAAGGGAGGCGACTCGTTCCCATAGGTCGTCCAAGTTGTCATTGAACTCATCCCTTGTGGAACAGTAATTCTCGAGGACCTTTAATGTTGGCTTGATGGAACGTACTGGTCTTGCATCTGGGTCTGCTGTGGAAGCGGGCTCTGCTTCCTGGTCTTCATAATGGACAGTATCAGGTTGTATTTGCTCTGTTCCAGCATTGGGTAACTGTGGAAGGTCCTTTTCGGCCATTTTGATTTAAGGTGCGCTGTCCCTTTAAGAAACTGAACCTTTGAATTGGGGGCTGGAAATTGCGGTGCAGCTTAGTTGCGACCCCCTGATAAGATTCCCAAGGTGTTGTTGGAGAATTGTGGGGTTCTGCGGTCCGACGATCTGCAGCAGTGTGGTATAATACACAGAGAGTCTTTATGTACAATGCAGTCTGAGGTGATGCTGCAGGAGATTTCTTAGCAGAGCAGGGCTGCAGTATGTGAGCGGGCAGAGAGCGGGCACGTGAATAGTGATATAAGGGTGATTCTGGCCGGGCTTCAAGGCAGTCTTTCGACTGTTCTGTCCCCACATGAGGCGAATGGAGGTGTGGTTGATTAATAAGTGTTGTGAGAGAGAAACGTACCTCCGTATTTCTTCGATGTGAGGCAGACCGGACCAATGCTGCTCAGCGTCCAGAGAGATGATGCACTCCAGGGATTGTGTAATCCAGACTTGTTTATTTTGTAGATCTGGACATACAGCGTATAACTGGTAATACAGAACTTCTCCAGAAATGCAGGGTAGACAGGGTACAGTAAGATGTAGCACCAAGTGTGTCTGCAAGTGTGAGCAGCATGAGAGAGTGGTCGAAAGACTGATGCCTTCCTAAGCCCAGTTCAAAAGCACGCCCTCTCACAACAGAAAGTAAACTGGAAATGGCTGCCAGAGGAAGAGAAGATTTGACCCCTGAACCGGATGTAAGACATGCCCACAAGAAATACATGAAAAACAAGCTGCCATACAGAAAAAGGCCATTGGGTGGCAGCAGAGTAAAATATAACAACATACATGGAAACTGAGGAATATACATGGAACAGCACACGCTTAGTTACCCGATGTTTACCCTGGTTACCAGCGAAGACATCGCTGAATCGGTGTCACACATGCCGATTCAGCGATGTCAGCGGGAGAGCCAGCGAACAAAGAAAGGTCTGGCCCTCTAGCCCCGACCAACGACATCACAGCAGGATTCTGATCGCTGCTGTGTGTCAAACTAAACGATATCGCTAGCGAGGACGCTGCAACGTCACGGATTGCTAGCGATATCGTTTAGTGTGAAGGTACCTTTAGCCTTACCCCAGGACCCAAGGAAGGTATTAACACCACACTGCATGCACAAGTGAGACTTGGACTCAGATTTTCATGGTTCCTTAAGGCTCTTAATGAGACTAATACAATATAGAGACTCCTTTTTAAATCCAGCCAATTGGCTTAGCGGCCTAGCGGGATGGATTATTTTTGGTATTTTACAGACTTGTATGCAAATTTTGTTGCTTTGCTTATTGTTTTATGTAGCCATAAAAGCGCTAATATATGTATTACCTAAGCTATGGAATAATGTATGTGTAGAAAAAAACCCCTAAGGCTGAACCTTCTGTAGTATATCATAGGCCCCGTATGGCCACTGTTGACGGGGGAGGTGAGTGTCCACACTGAGGGTGGATGGGTGAAGCAGGTAGGAAGTCCCCTTGTGGGTATTAGACCCATGAGACAGTAGCTCCTTTGTGGACATCATCTGACCCCGTAGCAGAGGTTATACCATTTACAAAAGGGGGAAATTGATATAGAAGGATTAATAGTTTGCCTTTAAGTGCCTCTTGCCTTTAATTGTTAGAATTACTAGAATCTGTTGATGCAGTAGTCTTAGTGTCTCCGCTTCAAGGAGACCATACTTCTTATCATGTATGTTCTCCATATTCAGTCACAACATGTTATTTGGTACGTGAGAGATTAAAGGTCAGTATGACCCTGGGTGATGGTGGGGGCTACATGAATTGCATTGAGAATTACATTTGTTGTAAATGGTATAAAATATTGCTTTCTTGCTCTATTACTTCAGATAAAAGTGATTTGCTCACATGATATGTGTGAGGTGTCTTTTTGTCTCCAAGCGCGCTTGTAAAATGATGGGCGTAACTCCACAATTTGGTCTCACTGGTGATCTGTCAGCTGACATTTGGGTCAGAACGAAAAACAGCTACGACAACATCAATCAGGGTACAATCACCACGGAAGTTTAAAGCAAGCCTACCTCGACAAACTCCCTTCTACATCCTAATAGTACGCATTCCCTGCATGTAAAAAGTCATTATCTTTTAGTCAGTTTCTCAGACTTAAGAGGGCGAATAATAATGTTGAAGGTTTCAAAAAACAATCTGCTGATATATTTGATAGGTTTAGGGAAAGGGGTACCCCAAAGAATTATTAGATACAGGTTTAGAAAGATCAGAGAATTTGGAAGATTTAACACATGATGGTAGGAGGAAAAAGAAAAATGCCAATGATAGATTTGGGTCTAAGGGGTAACGCTTCTCCTTTTGGAGAGTGACATACCATCTCTGGCTTGTCAAGGTAAGGAGGCTTATTCGCCGTGCAATGCTCCTCTGGGAAATATAATATGCAAATTGCCTCTTCTGAGAAAAAGAGGACTTACACTCTATAGCGCCACCTGTTGGAAGTAGCGATCCTACAAGTCACAATCAACTCTTTAACGAGTCGTGCAATATGACTTAGAATAGAAGCCAAATCAGTATCTCAATTCGCAGACACGGTGTTTTGGGCTGTTGGCCCTCGTCAGTGCAAAGCATGAGAACTAATTTGGCTAGGTGAGAGGCTCTGGACTGGGGTCCAAGGGGTATCGTTTCTCCTTTTGGAGAGTGTCATACCATCTCTGGCTTGTCAAGGTAAGGAGGCACCGTAACACCGTGTCTGCGAATTGAGATACTAATTTGGCATTTATCCTAAGTCATATTGCACAACTCGTTAAAGAGTTGATTGTGACTTGTAGGATCGCTACTTCCAACAGGTGGCGCTATAAGTCACAATCAACTCTTTAACGAGTTGTGCAATATGACTTAGGATAAAAGCCAAATTAGTATCTCAATTCGCAGACACGGTGTTACGGTGCCTCCTTACCTTGACAAGCCAGAGATGGTATGACACTCTCCAAAAGGAGAAACGATACCCCTTGGACCCCAGTCCAGAGCCTCTCACCTAGCCAAATTAGTTCTCATGCTTTGCACTGACGAGGGCCAACAGCCCGAAACACCGTGTCTGCGAATTGAGATACTAATTTGGCTGTTATCCTAAGTCATATTGCACGACTCGTTAAAGAGTTGATTGTGACTTGTAGGATCGCTACTTCCAACAGGTGGCATTATAGAGTTTAAGTCCTCTTTTTCTCAGAAGAGGCAATTTGTAAATGATAGATTTGTATTTTTCTTCAAATATGGTCTAATGGACAGACAGATTCGTACGACTATTAGGAAAAATTGGCATATCTTGGAATGAGATTCAGGTATAGCAGAAATGGCCAATAGGGGACCATTGGTTACTTGTAGGAGAAATACGAGTCTGCGAGATGTACTCCTTCATAATTGCATGAGGGCTGATAAAGACTGGCTGGATATGGGCAGTCCTAAGGGTAATTTTAAATGTGGCCATTGTTTTTTTTTGTTCTCAACACCTTGTAGGTCATTCTTTGCAAATAGGTTCCATTCATCATGTTGTACGAGACTTTATTTCGTGCAGGACTAATTATGTGATTTATGCTTTATTCTGCCCATGCTGTTTTTTTTATATTGGAAAACTATTCGCCCTTTATTCATCAGATTTCAGGAACACGTGAATTCAATTTGTACATGTAAAGGAGTTTCACGACTTCTCTACTATATAATTGTCTAAGGGTCACTTCCGTCTGTCTGTCTGTCCTTCTGTCACGGTTATTCATTCGCTGATTGGTCTCGGCAGCTGCCTGTCATGGCTGCCGCGACCAATCAGCGACGGGCACAGTCCAGAAGAAAATGGCCGCTCCTTACTCCCCGCAGTCTGTGCCTGTCGACCACATACTTCCCTCCGGTCACCGCTAACACAGGGTTAATGCCGGCGGTAAGGGACCGCGTTATGCCGCGGGTAACGCACTCCGTTACCGCCGCTATTAACCTTGTGTGTCCCCAACTTTTTACTATAGTAAAACGATCTAATGTTAAAAATAATAATAAAAAAAAACCTTATTCTCACCTTATGCCGTCGCATCCTCTCCTCGGCACTGCAAGCGGCATGTTCCGCTTCCAAAGATGCTATGGGAGAAGGACCATCCATGACGTCACCAATCCTGGGACCGGACACCGCACACAAGCGCCGGAACTACAACGGGCTCTTCGGATGGTGAGTATGTTTCTTTTTTATTTTTTTACAAGGTTACATACGTGACTGGGCAATATACTACCTGGCTGGGCAACATACTACGTGACTGGGCAATATATTACTTGGCTCTGTGCTGTATTCTACGTCGCTGTGCAATATACTACGTCGCTGTGCAATATACTATGTGGTTGGGCAATATACTACGTGACTGGGAAATATACTACGTGGCTGGGCAATATACTACGTGGCTGGGCAATATACTACGTGTCTGGGCAATATAGTACGTGGCTGGGCAATATACTACGTGGCTGGGCAATATAGTACGTGGCTGGGCAATATACTACGTGGCTGGGCATTATACTACGTGGCTGGCCAATATAGTACGTGGCTGGGCAATGCGTGAGGATGCGACGGCATAAGGTGAGAATAAGGTTTTTTTTTATTATTATTTTTAACATTAGATCGTTTTACTATAGTAAAAAGTTGGGGACACACAGGGTTAATAGCGGCGGTAACGGAGTGCGTTACCCGCGGCATAACGCGGTCCCTTACCGCCGGCATTAACCCTGTGTTAGCGGTGACCGGAGGGAAGTATGTGGTCGACAGGCACAGACTGCGGGGAGTAAGGAGCGGCCATTTTCTTCTGGACTGTGCCCGTCGCTGATTGGTCGCGGCAGCCATGACAGGCAGCTGCCGAGACCAATCAGCGAATGAATAACCGTGACAGAAGGACAGACAGACAGACGGAAGTGACCCTTAGACAATTATATAGTAGAGAAGTAGGTGGCTGGGCAATATAGTACGTGACTGGGCAATATACTATGTGACTGGGCAATATACTACGAGGACATGCATATTCTAGAATACCCGATGCGTTAGAATCGGGCCACCATCTAGTTAAACATATTAGAGAACAACATGAAGGGGATTCAGGTGTCCTACATTTTGCAGGTTTGGAAAGGATTACTCCACCACCGCAAGGGGGAGATTTACATAAATTACTCCGGAGAAGAGAAGCCAGCTGGATAATGAGTACATGGGCATCAGAAGCTGCAGGCTTCAATGATAAACTAGACATGTCTGATTTTTGTGAAAAGGTTTTTTTGAAAGAAATTTATTTTTTTCCGTGAATTTCTATGAATAATTTATAAGCTCTGGTCCCTTGAGGTTTTGTGTATCGATCATGCTATTTTGTATGTGAAGTTGTATATATTTATTGCACTAGGTACTGTATGTTACAGGTATTTTGGGAATTGCAAGGGAATGAGATGGAGGAGAGAGAGGAAAAAATGGGGGAGGACCCTATTTTCCATAGGGTATTTGTTCTGCCTCGTCACTTCCCAGTACCAACGGGACCTGTAGAAGTGAAACGGCCGACGTCTGATTTTTTTCTTCCGGTTCTACACCCCTCTGCTGAAGATCTTTTAAATCGTCACAATAAAGGTTAGATGTTAGAAATGGTGAGTGCCACCCTTTTTTCTCTTCAGTATATGGATTTATGCAATTACTTACAGGGTTTGGCACCCGTGAATCCAAAAGGGCGGTGTATTTGATGTGGTAATCACACACAGTGTATATTTGGGCTCAGGTGTTGCAGTGGTGTACGATTCTTTCCTCTATAGTATTGACTTGGTAGGTGTTAGTACTTTTCAGTCAAAGCAACTAAACACATTGCTGGGTTCAACAAAATCACTTTGCAAACTCCTCATTCTACACTAAAACTTCTCTTTGAGAGCAAAATCCCAGGTGTGTCACATCAGAGATTTACTCATTGGTTATTGTCATTGTCTCCCAAACAAATTGAGGTAGATTATAAGGCCAAATATGTTCTTCCTCAGTTGATACAATATGAAGGGCAAACTCTTGATTGTCTACAGTCTTTTCAGGATCCTAGTCCATCGCTTTTCAGACGGAAGGCAACAGATGATCCAATTTTTGTAGATGGGTCCAGATTCTATTCAGATGGGCACCATTATTCAGGATATGCCATTTTTTATTTCAAAAGAGGACAGGTTGTGAAACACAAACTGCTGAGTCATTTTTCAGCTCAAAGGGCAGAGCTAGAAACGGTAAAAATGGTACTACAGCAGAACGAAGCTGATGATCAGTGTCCCATTGTAATGTACAGTGATAGCTCTTCACTGGTTCCCATTCCCTCAGCCTCTTTAGTTCAAATTACTAATGCTGACCTACAAAGCCATCCATAACCTGTCCCCTCCATATATCTCTGAACTAATCTCCCGATATCTTCCCTTGCGTAATCTCTGATCCTTCCAAGATCTCCTCTCCTCCACACTTATTCGCTCCTCACCCAACCGCCTCCAAGACTTCTCTGGAATATCCCCCATCCACTGGAATTCTTTGCCCCTACATGTCCGACTCTCAACCACATTCGGATCCTTCAGACGGAACCTGAAAACCCACCTCTTCAGGAAAGCTTACAGCCTGCACTGACCCCGCTGCCTCAACACTACTGCAGCTACCGCCTCACCACTACCGGAGCTCCTGCAACCCTCGTCCTATTGTCTCAATCCCCACCATCCTGTAGAATGTAAGCCCGCAAAGGCAGGGTCCTCGCCCCTCTGTATCAGTCTGTAATTGTTAGTTTTCTTACTGTAATTTGTATGTAACCCCTTCTCATGTACAGCACCATGGAATCAATGGTGCTATATAAATAAATAATAATAATAACGAATAGCTCCTATGTTGTTAGATCATTGACAGATTACTTGCCAGTTTGGGAAAAAACAGGCTATGTAGATTCTTCTAATAAGACTTTTGTACACAGTGATATGCTGAAAACAAGTTTTGAGATTGCAATAGCGAAACCATTAGGGTTTTTTGATGCCAAGTCCCTGCCCATAAAAAATCTGATGATGAATTATCTGTTGGAAATGCCACCACAGATATTTTAGCCAAAGAGGCAGCCCTGACAGGAGAAGAAGTGTTTGAACCTGAACCTCTAGAGGTTTCAGGAGGTCAAGGAACAGACACGAATATCCCTTCTTACGTGGAAAAAACAAAAAGACACATCTCTTGTTGCTTACCGGGTTTATCCAAAACCTCCCTTTGTTTGTGAAAACAGGGTTTTGTGTCATGAGTTAAACGGTGAGTTGTGTCCTGTTGTTCTAAAACATCTGCAAGTTGAGTTCACAAGATATAATCATGAAAGTTTGGGTAATTTGGGCCAACAGAATTTGTTAGGCATTCTCAGAGAGAAATTTTACTGGGAGAAGATGGAAGAGACAGTTCAAAGTATTGTTCAATCATGTTTCATTTGTGCCCAAATTATTCCAAGACCAAAAGGAAAGAAACCGCCACTACTCTGAACCGCACCTGCAGATGGTCCACGGTCTACGTAACAAATTGACTACATTGGTCCGTTACCATCAGGTAAAAATGGTCTCAGGTATTTATTGGTTGTAGTAGATGTTTTTTCTAGATGGATAGAAATTTTACCCGTCAGGAAAGATGATGCTTTGTCTACAGCTAGAGCATTAGTTAATCATGTCTTTTGTACTTGGGGGATCCTAAGAATGATCTCCTCTGATCAAGGAAGTCACTGTACAGGAAAAATCATGCAAGTATGTACTATTCTAGGGGTACGAAAACAGTCCCATGTACATTACCATCCACAGTCTGCCGGTATTGTGGAAAGGATGAATAGAACAATAAAATCCAGAATTGCCAAGATGCTATTGGACAAAGGCAATACTTGAGTTGTTGCAGTACTTTTTGTACTGTTGAGTGTGAGAGGAACAACTTCTTCCACAACTCAATTTACTCCTTTTGAACTAATGACAGGAAGAAAAATGCCATTGATTTTTCCACATGAACCATTTTTGTCCACACCTCAAAAAGATGCTGTTGTAAGGTCCAAATGGTTGTAATTGTTGCCGGAAAACTTGAAAACCATTTTGCATCAAGAATGCAGAGAATGGAGCCACCATATGAATCCAAATTCAAGAAAGGGGCTCTAGTGATGATTAAAACTTTCAGGAAGAGTGGACCATGGGAAAGTAACTGGGAAGGTCCCATTGAGATAATCGAAACCATGGGACAAGGTATGATTCTTGTACAACGATCATCTAATATGGTTAAAAATACCTGCAGACAACAAAGAGTGTGGGTACATGTCGATCAATGCAAATTGTATGTTGCAAAATAATGATACTGCATTTCTTTTAGGAAGAAATGGATTCCAATAAGAGTTGGAATATGAAATACCATGTCCTTGATGGAAGTGATTCAGCATCAATCCTTCAGGAGAAGAAGAGTTTTCCCAGGAAAAGCTACTATCTGATGGGAATTAAATTTCTGCTTCTTTGTACTATTTCAACTGTGATCTATGCAGAAGATATTTTACATCATGGAACGAAAACTAGTGAAATGAATGAACCTTTCAAAAGAACTCTACGTTCATAGAAACTAAGAGGATCTAGTCTACAAAACCTAATAGATAAATACCGGACGATTCAGTAGATATTACCGGAAACATTTGCATGGGTTATGGTGTAAAATGCTGTATTGAGCTACACTTCATACATGACACTGACATAATATTACATGCTACCACAGGACCTAAGACGGGTTTATACAGTTACAAGGAGATTATATACACAATATGATACGATACACTTTATTGATCCCGTGGGAAATTATGGTATCACAGCAGCACAACTTAAATCAAATCATAAAAATCATAAAAGAATTACATAGTTGACATGACAGTGGAGTTGACAGAAGAACATTATACATTAGAATAGGACATACACAACGAGTGAACTGAAATGTAGAGAAATAAGTAGACATTCACCTTGGTGGTTTAACCCTAATGTTATTGTTGTACATTCCCATGGCAGTTGGCACAAACGATTTCCTATATTTTTCCTTCTTACACCTCAGAAGTATTAGCCGGTTACTGAAGGTGCTCTTCTGTCTCATGAATAGCTCATATAGTGGATGTGCATTATTGTTCATAATTGCCATACACTTTTTCAGAGTTCTTTTCTCCACTACCTCCCCAAAAGAGTCCAGCTTGCAGCCCACAGCAGAACTTGCCTTCTTAATAATCTTATTCAGCTTATTAGCATCAGAGGCCCGCACACTACTACCCCAGCATGTTATTGCAAAAAAGATGGCACTTGCCACCACAGATTGGTAGAACATTTCTAACATTTTGCTGCACACATTAAAAGACCTCAGTTTCCTTAGGAAATACAATCTGCTCATCTCCTTCTTGTAGACAGTCTCTGAGTGGCATCTCCAGTCGTTTGCTGTCCAAATGGACCCCCAAATATTTGTAACTCTCCACCTGCTCTACCTCCTGACCAGCAATAGTGATCGGTAAGCATTCCAACTTAATCCTGCTATAATTGGCCACCAACTCCTTGGTTTTCTTAACATTTAGTTGTAGATAGTTACCATTGCACCAATCCACGAAATTCGACACCACCCTTCTATATTCCTCATCCCCCTGATCTCCCCTAATACATCCCACAACCACGGAGTCATCTGAAGTATACAGTGTGAATAGAAAGGGCGCAAGCACCGTTCCCTGGGGGGCACCTACACTGCTCAGTAATCTGCTTGACACCACTGCTCCCATCTGTACAAACTGTGGCCGATCTGATAGGTAGTCAGTTATCCAATTTCTCATCCCCACCTCCACCTTCATATCAGTCATCTTTTTGTGTAGTAAAAGTGGCTGCAGGGAGTTAAATGCACTCGAGAAATCAAAGAACATCGCTCGCACCGTGGTACCGTCAGTCTCCAGAAATGAATGTACCCTATGTAACAGAGAAAGAATAGCATCATCCACCCCCAATCTATGTTGGTAGGCAAACTGAAGGGGATCGATAAAAGCATTGACCCTTGGTCTTAAGTGAGCAAGCACTAATCTTTCCAAGGCCTTCATAGCGTGAGATGTTAAGGCTACAGGACGATAGTCATTTAGGGATGCAGGAGAAGAAGTCTTGGGTACTGGCACCAGACAGGAAGTTTTCCATAACACAGGTACCCTCTGTGTTTGTATACTTCCAATAATAAGACAGGCACATGGGAATGTAATCCTACAGATGTGTTATACTGGAATATAGAGGTAAGAGGTGAAGAAAAAGCTGTGTGCTCAGGTGATATTACAAATGATGTGATCACAAAACGGAAAGATGGAAGATCCAAAACAAATATTTGGCTAACGACACAACTTTTTTGGAAAATTTTGGATCCTTCATTACTTTCTGTTACAGAAGGAGATGAAGATTGGGTAAAAACATGGAACTTACAGAGAACCAGTACAAGTACAGGTATCTGTAGTTTTTACAGTAACAAATACTCTAGCTCCAGAAGTAAGGGTTACCCCACAAGCAGTACATAGTCAAGAAAATATGTCTCCTTTATTATTAAAATGCAACACAAGGTTAGAATTACCTTCAGAATCTCTGTTGACATGGACCAAAGATAGATTATTTTTGGGAAGTTTTTCAAATGGTCCAATAAATGTTATTCACAGAGGTGAATCCGGTAATGTGAGTTGGTTGAATAAGAATTTTATTTTTTCTGTAGATAATCCACCTCCTTAGGATTCTGGACTTTACCAATGTTGCGTATAAGTAAAAATAACTACAAACAATGAAAAGATGTGAATGTGAAGTGGATAATCAGCAGTAGACAAGGTTTCAACCATCTACTCCTTTCCAAATCAATCAATTCCAATCTAAACCTTTATTACGAGATGGAGTGTTTATGACTATGATATGGACTTTTAACATGTCTAACTGGAAAAAATCTTCTAGATATCACCAGTGTCAATCACATCTCATTAACATGGAAATGGGAATAGAACAATGGTTGTCGGGAAGAGAAGAAACCCTGGTTCCTATACCTGTTCTGGGAATTCCTGTTAGTCCAACACAATTGCTATATTATCAATTACAGGACACATATTTTGCATTTGATGGCACAAACACTGAACAATTAGACATTTCTTCATGCTTAAATGTTGTTTCTAAGGTAATGAGTCTACCTGGACAGGATAAAGTCATTAATTATTCATGTTTCCATAATCATACCTCATGACCTGCCAAAGTGGAGAATGTACACACGATCCAGGACTTGGTGACACCAGTAAGCGCTGACAAGATTTGTTTCCAAGTTATGTCAGAAAAAGAAGTTGTTCCTGCATTCTTTTCATCTTGTGTACATGCCGAAAGTCTGACAATAGGTTTATATTTTATTGAGGAAAATGTGAAAACTCTCAAAAAAGGAAAGAAGTATAAATATTACATCAACAGGCACAAGAAATCTGAAAAGGTGAGCTAAGGCCACCAGCATCAGGGGCATAGCTACAGCATTATGCAATGCTGTAGATAAGCCCCCGCTTTATCCTGAAAGATAAAAAAAGAGGTTATATTATACTCACCCAGGGGCGGTCCCGCTGAGGTCCGGTCCGATGGGCGTCGTGGTCAAGGGCCTCCCATCTTCTTACGATGATATCCTCTTCTTGTCTTCACGCTGTGGCTCCGGCACAGGCGTACTTTGTCTGCCCTGTTGAGGGCAGAGCAAAATACTGCAGTGCGCAGGCACCGGGAAAGGTCAGAGTGGCCCGGCTCCTGGGCGTTGCAGTACTTTGCTCTGCCCTCAACAGGGAAGACAAATTACGCCTGCGCCGGAGCCGCAGCGTGAAGACAAGATGACGTCATTGTAAGAAGATGGGAGGCCCCGCACCGCGACGCCCATCAGATCGGACCGCCCACCCAGGTGAGTATAATCTAACCTCTTTTTCTCATCTTTCAGGATACAAAGGAGGCTTATCTACAGCATTACAGAATGCTGTAGATAAGCCCCTGATGCCGGTGGGTTTAGCTCACCTTCGATTTTGGGGGTGACAGGTTCCCTTTAAATGTGTTAACAAAACAATTAAAAGAAGCTGAAACTGTATTCAAACATGAGCAAGGGAATTTAAATGATGTTGAACATGAATGGACGAGTATGTCAGGCTCATCTTGGTGGAGAAATTTAGGAAAATCACTAACTAGTTGGTCAGTCTTCAGCGAAAATGGCAGCAGGAAATGTATTATCTGATCTGATTGTTATTGTTTTTATTGTAGTTTTGCTGTGTGTATAATATATCAAATAGTTATGTGTAAAATTAAGAACATTTATAAAAAGATAAAGACAGAAATGAAAAGAGATGATATTTTAAGAGAGATGATAAAACGGAAAAATATAACTCTCTGATTTAATTTTTAGATAATTTTCAAAGCTCAGATGTCATTCAACACAGGTGTTGATACAAAGTTTTCAGAATACAGAATGAATGTGATATGAATGGTGAGAGAATGAGTTTAGGATTGATTATAATATTTCTCAAATCATAATCAGGGGAATGTAAAATATCTATTTCAATAATGAAAAATATTGATTACTTAACATATGCAGTTAAGTCTAACTCTGGTTAGTGGGCGACTGAGTTATTCTGAGGACTTTGGTAGATACAGCTGTTCTCTGTTTGTCGCCGACCTAACTCCTGTGCAGACAGATCTCTCATACCTTGAGAATCTCCAACCCAGACCACAACAACCTCAAGACCATATGTAAGAACCACTGAATGCTTGTTTTCTCTTATATAATCTAATACATACAGTGGGGCAAAAAAGTATTTAGTCAGTCAGCAATAGTGCAAGTTCCACCACTTAAAAAGATGAGAGGCGTCTGTAATTTACATCATAGGTAGACCTCAACTATGGGAGACCATCTGAGAAAAAAAAATCCAGAAAATCACATTGTCTGTTTTTTTATCATTTTATTTGCATATTATGGTGGAAAATAAGTATTTGGTCAGAAACAAACAATCAAGATTTCTGGCTCTCACAGACCTGTAACTTCTTCTTTAAGAGTCTCCTCTTTCCTCCACTCATTACCTGTAGTAATGGCACCTGTTTAAACTTGTTATCAGTATAAAAAGACACCTGTGCACACCCTCAAACAGTCTGACTCCAAACTCCACTATGGTGAAGACCAAAGAGCTGTCAAAGGACACCAGAAACAAAATTGTAGCCCTGCACCAGGCTGGGAAGACTGAATCTGCAATAGCCAACCAGCTTGGAGTGAAGAAATCAACAGTGGGAGCAATAATTAGAAAATGGAAGACATACAAGACCACTGATAATCTCCCTCGATCTGGGGCTCCACGCAAAATCCCACCCCGTGGGGTCAGAATGATCACAAGAACGGTGAGCAAAAATCCCAGAACCACGCGGGGGGACCTAGTGAATGAACTGCAGAGAGCTGGGACCAATGTAACAAGGCCTACCATAAGTAACACACTACGCCACCATGGACTCAGATCCTGCAGTGCCAGACGTGTCCCACTGCTTAAGCCAGTACATGTCCGGGCCCGTCTGAAGTTTGCTAGAGAGCATTTGGATGATCCAGAGGAGTTTTGGGAGAATGTCCTATGGTCTGATGAAACCAAACTGGAACTGTTTGGTAGAAACACAACTTGTCGTGTTTGGAGGAAAAAGAATACTGAGTTGCATCCATCAAACACCATACCTACTGTAAAGCATGGTGGTGGAAACATCATGCTTTGGGGCTGTTTCTCTGCAAAGGGGCCAGGACGACTGATCCGGGTACATGAAAGAATGAATGGGGCCATGTATCGTGAGATTTTGAGTGCAAACCTCCTTCCATCAGCAAGGGCATTGAAGATGAAACGTGGCTGGGTCTTTCAACATGACAATGATCCAAAGCACACCGCCAGGGCAACGAAGGAGTGGCTTCGTAAGAAGCATTTCAAGGTCCTGGAGTGCCTAGCCAGTCTCCAGATCTCAACCCTATAGAAAACCTTTGGAGGGAGTTGAAAGTCCGTGTTGCCAAGCGAAAAGCCAAAAACATCACTGCTCTAGAGGAGATCTGCATGGAGGAATGGGCCAACATACCAACAACAGTGTGTGTCAACCTTGTGAAGACTTACAGAAAACGTTTGACCTCTGTCATTGCCAACAAAGGATATATTACAAAGTATTGAGATGAAATTTTGTTTCTGACCAAATACTTATTTTCCACCATAATATGCAAATAAAATGATAAAAAAACAGACAATGTGATTTTCTGGATTTTTTTTTCTCAGTTTGTCTCCCATAGTTGAGGTCTACCTATGATGTAAATTACAGACGCCTCTCATCTTTTTAAGTGGTGGAACTTGCACTATTGCTGACTGACTAAATACTTTTTTGCCCCACTGTATTTTTGGGTGCTATGAACTTACTTTTCTTCATTTTTCTAATCAGTTTTTTGAATGAACTTTAAACAAGATTTGTTTTATCCACACAATTCAATATTGTTTTCATTTCTATCCTCACTGTGCTCTTAGTTAAAAAGAAATTGTTATTTTTTCTAACAGGTGCCTTTAAGAAGATCTATCAATGGCGCGGCTGTTATAGCGAAACTCAGAATGAATAGCAGATAGTACCCCACAATTCTAAGAAACGCCCTCACTTGCTTCTTGGAAAGTGGTTGCAGCCAGTCTTGAATCGCCTCGATCTTGTTTATTTGTAGCTTAATTTCACCCCTCCAAACGACATAGCCTAGGTACGTGGCATATTTTTTCGGAATTATGGTGAACCCCGCATTTCTTAAAGCATCCATAACTGTCTGTACCTTTGGCAGATGACTAGCCCAGTAAGGGCTAAAGACAACAATGTCATCGAAGTACGCTGCGGCATACTTCTTATGCAGAGTCAGGATCCGATCCATCGCCCTTTGGAAGGTTACCTTGGCCCACTGAAGACCGAAGGACATTCTGGTGTATTGAAAACACCCATCAGGCATCGAGAAGGCCATCTTCTTCTTGACACTATGGGACATGGGGATTTACCAATAGCCCTTCGTCGGGTCTAGCGTTGTAATGTACCTTGCGGGACCAAGTCTCCCGATGAGCTCGTCCACATAAGACATTGGGTATGCATCAAATCTTTAGACTTCATTCAGCTTGCAGTAGTTGTTGCAGAACCGCCACTCACCATCAGGCTTTGGCACGAGGAAGACTGGACTCGATCACCCAATTTTCGACTCCTCCATCTCCCCGAGATCTAGCATCCTCTTCATCTCATTTGAAATCACCTCCTGACGTGCTTCTGGAGTTTTATAGGGCTTGAGGTTCACCCTGACATGCGGTCCTGTTAACATGTCATGCTCTACCACCTGAGTATGCCTTGACAGCTCCGAGAACAGGTCATGGTTCTGCTGCAACAGCTCCTGTCACCGTTGCCTCTGGGCGGGTGTTAGCGTCTCCACAACAGTGACATCATCCACTGTGGCTTTGGGACTGGCTCCCAGGTAAGGGACGTCCAACAATTCTCAGTCTCGCCAAGGTTTCAGCAAGTTCACATGATGAGACTTGGTGCGGCTTTCTTCGGCCCAGCTGTGTACCTTGTAATTAACGTCACCCAGTTTTTCCACCACCTCATATGGGCCTTTCCACTTAGCTAGGAACTTGCTCTCCGCCATACAGATAAGCTCTATTATTATTATTTTATTATTATTATACATTTTTTATACCACCATTTATTCCATGGTGCTTTACATGTGAAAGCACTAGCATGGGGTTCTGTTATGTTTGCTAATGACAGGTGTTATGAAGGCAATCCAGAAACACAGTGTGCTTAGCGATCAGAGCGCACACAGTGATCTGACAAATACCCAAAAATACAAGAACGAGCTCTGAGACGTGGAAACTCTGTAGACTGCACACCTGATCCTATCCTAAACACAACTAAAAGCGGCTGTGGATTGCGCCTAACAACTACCTAGGCAACTCGGCACAGCCTAAGAAACTAGCTAGCCTGAAGATAGAAAAATAGGCCTGACTTGCCCCAGAGAAATTCCCCAAAGGAAAAGGCAGCCCCCCACATATAATGACTGTGAGTAAGATGAAAAGACAAAACGTAGGGATGAAATAGATTCAGCAAAGTGGGGCCCGATATTCTAGGACAGAGCGAGGACAGTAAAGCGAACTTTGCAGTCTACAAAAAACCCTAAAGCAAAACCACGCAAAGGGGGCAAAAAAAAACCACCGTGCCGAACTAACGGCACGGCGGTACACCCTTTGCGTCTCAGAGCTTCCAGCAAAACAAAAGACAAGCTGGACAGAAAAAAAGCAACAAAAAAGCAAAAAGCACTTAGCTATACAGAGCAGCAGGTCACAGGAACAATCAGGAGAAGCTCAGATCCAACACTGAAACATTGACAAGGAGCAAGGATAGCAGCATCAGGCGGAGTTAAGTAATGAAGCAGTTAACGAGCTCACCAGAACACCTGAGGGAGGAAGCTCAGAAGCTGCAGTACCACTTGTGACCACAGGAGTGAATTCAGCCACAGAATTCACAACAGTACCCCCCCCTTGAGGAGGGGTCACCGAACCCTCACCAGAGCCCCCAGGCCGACCAGGATGAGCCGCATGAAAGGCACGAACAAGATCGGAAGCATGAACATCAGAGGCAAAAACCCAGGAATTATCTTCCTGAGCATAACCCTTCCATTTAACCAGATACTGGAGTTTCCGTCTAGAAACACGAGAATCCAAAATCTTCTCCACAATATACTCCAATTCCCCCTCCACCAAAACCGGGGCAGGAGGCTCAACAGATGGAACCATAGGTGCCACGTATCTCCGCAACAACGACCTATGGAATACATTATGTATGGAAAAGGAGTCTGGGAGGGTCAAACGAAAAGACACAGGATTGAGAACCTCAGAAATCCTATACGGACCAATAAAACGAGGTTTAAATTTAGGAGAGGAAACCTTCATAGGAATATGACGAGAAGATAACCAAACCAGATCCCCAACACGAAGTCGGGGACCCACACGGCGTCTGCGATTAGCGAAAAGTTGAGCTTTCTCCTGGGACAAGATCAAATTGTCCACTACCTGAGTCCAGATCTGCTGCAACCTATCCACCACAGAATCCACACCAGGACAGTCCGAAGACTCAACCTGTCCTGAAGAGAAACGAGGATGGAACCCAGAATTGCAAAAAAATGGAGAAACCAAGGTAGCCGAGCTGGCCCGATTATTAAGGGCGAACTCAGCCAACGGCAAAAAGGACACCCAATCATCCTGGTCTGCAGAAACAAAACATCTCAGATATGTTTCCAAGGTCTGATTGGTTCGTTCGGTCTGGCCATTAGTCTGAGGATGGAAAGCCGAGGAAAAGGATAGGTCAATGCCCATCCTACCACAAAAGGCTCGCCAGAACTTTGAAACAAACTGGGAACCTCTGTCAGAAACAATATTCTCAGGAATGCCATGCAACCGAACCACATGCTGAAAGAACAAAGGTACCAAATCAGAGGAGGAAGGCAATTTAGCCAAGGGCACCAGATGGACCATTTTAGAAAAGCGATCACAGACCACCCAAATGACTGACATCTTTTGAGAAACGGGAAGGTCAGAAATGAAATCCATCGAAATATGTGTCCAAGGCCTCTTTGGGACCGGCAAGGGCAAAAGCAACCCACTGGCACGAGAACAGCAGGGCTTAGCCCTAGCACAAATCCCACAGGACTGCACAAAAGTACGTACATTCCATGACAGAGATGGCCACCAGAAGGATCTAGCCACTAACTCTCTGGTACCAAAGATTCCAGGATGACCAGCCAACACCGAACAATGAAGTTCAGAGATAAGTTTATTAGTCCACCTATCAGGGACGAACAGTTTCTCTGCTGGACAACGATCAGGTTTATTCGCCTGAAATTTTTGCAGCACCCGCCGCAAATCAGGGGAGATGGCAGACACAATGACTCCTTCCTTGAGGATACCCGCTGGCTCAGATAAACCCGGAGAGTCGGGCACAAAACTCCTAGACAGAGCATCCGCCTTCACATTTTTAGAGCCCGGAAGGTACGAAATCACAAAGTCGAAGCGGGCAAAAAATAACGACCAACGGGCCTGTCTAGGATTCAAGCGCTTGGCAGACTCGAGATAAGTCAAGTTCTTATGATCAGTCAATACCACCACGCGATGCTTAGCTCCTTCAAGCCAATGACGCCACTCCTCGAATGCCCACTTCATGGCCAGCAACTCTCGATTGCCCACATCATAATTACGCTCAGCGGGCGAAAACTTCCTGGAAAAGAAAGCACATGGTTTCATCACTGAGCCATCAGAACCTCTCTGTGACAAAACAGCCCCTGCTCCAATCTCAGAAGCATCAACCTCGACCTGGAACGGAAGAGAAACATCTGGCTGACACAACACAGGGGCAGAACAAAAACGACGCTTCAACTCCTGAAAAGCTTCCACAGCAGCAGAAGACCAATTAACCAAATCAGCACCCTTCTTGGTCAAATCGGTCAATGGTTTGGCAATGCTAGAAAAATTACAGATGAAGCGACGATAAAAATTAGCAAAGCCCAGGAACTTTTGCAGACTTTTCAGAGATGTGGCTGAATCCAATCCTGGATGGCTTGGACCTTAACTGGATCCATCTCGATAGTAGAAGGGGTAAAGATGAACCCCAAAAATGAAACTTTCTGCACACCGAAGAGACACTTTGATCCCTTCACAAACAAAGAGTTAGCACGCAGGACCTGAAAAACCATTCTGACCTGCTTCACATGAGACTCCCAATCATCTGAGAAGATCAAAATGTCATCCAAGTAAACAATCAGGAATTTATCCAGATACTCACGGAAGATGTCATGCATAAAAGACTGAAACACAGATGGAGCATTGGCAAGTCCGAACGGCATCACTAGATACTCAAAATGACCCTCGGGCGTATTGAATGCAGTTTTCCATTCATCTCCTTGCCTGATTCTCACCAGATTATACGCACCACGAAGATCTATCTTAGTGAACCAACTAGCCCCCTTAATCCGAGCAAACAAGTCAGATAACAATGGCAAGGGATACTGAAATTTAACAGTGATCTTATTAAGAAGGCGGTAATCAATACACGGTCTCAGCGAACCATCCTTCTTGGCTACAAAGAAGAACCCTGCTCCCAGTGGTGATGACGATGGGCGAATATGTCCCTTCTCCAGGGATTCCTTCACATAACTGCGCATAGCGGCGTGTTCGGGCACGGATAAATTAAATAATCGACCTTTAGGGAATTTACTACCAGGAATCAAATTGATAGCACAATCACAATCCCTATGCGGAGGTAGAGCATCGGACTTGGGCTCTTCAAATACATCCTGATAATCAGACAAGAACTCTGGGACCTCAGAAGGGGTGGATGACGAAATCGACAAAAATGGAACATCACCATGTACCCCCTGACAACCCCAGCTGGATACCGACATGGAATTCCAATCCAATACTGGATTATGGGTTTGTAGCCATGGCAACCCCAACACGACCACATCATGCAGATTATGCAACACCAGAAAGCGAATAACTTCCTGATGTGCAGGAGCCATGCACATGGTCAGCTGGGCCCAGTATTGAGGTTTATTCTTGGCCAAAGGTGTAGCATCAATTCCTCTCAATGGAATAGGACACCGCAAAGGCTCCAAGAAAAACCCACAACGTTTAGCATAATCCAAATCCATCAGATTCAGGGCAGCGCCCGAATCCACAAACGCCATGACAGAAAACGACGACAAAGAGCATATCAAGGTAATGGACAGAAGGAATTTGGACTGTACAGTACCAATGACGGCAGACCTAGCGGACCGCTTAGTGCGCTTAGGACAATCAGAAATAGCATGAGTGGAATCACCACAGTAGAAACACAGACCATTCAGACGTCTGTATTCCTGCCGTTCAACTCTAGTCATAGTCCTATCGCACTGCATAGGCTCAGGTTTAACCTCAGGCAGTACCGCCAAATGGTGCACAGATTTACGCTCGCGCAAGCGTCGACCGATCTGAATGGCCAAAGACAAAGACTCATTCAAACCAGCAGGCATAGGAAATCCCACCATGACATCCTTAAGAGCCTCAGAGAGACCCTTTCTGAACAAAGCTGCCAGCGCAGATTCATTCCACTGAGTGAGTACTGACCATTTCCTAAATTTCTGACAATATACTTCTATATCATCCTGACCCTGGCACAAAGCCAGCAAATTTTTCTCAGCCTGATCCACTGAATTAGGCTCATCGTACAGCAATCCGAGCGCCAGGAAAAACGCATCGACACTACTCAATGCAGGGTCTCCTGGCGCAAGAGAAAATGCCCAGTCTTGAGGGTCGCCGCGCAAAAAAGAAATAATAATCAAAACCTGTTGAATAGGATTACCAGAAGAATGAGGTTTCAAGGCCAGAAATAGCTTACAATTATTTTTGAAACTTAGAAACTTAGTTCTATCTCCAAAAAACAAATCAGGAATAGGAATTCTTGGTTCTAACATAGATTTCTGATCAATAGTATCTTGAATTTTTTGTACATTTATAACGAGATTATCCATTGAAGAGCACAGACCCTGAATATCCATGTCCACACCTGTGTCCAGAATCACCCAAATGTCTAGGGGAAAAAAAAAAAGTGAACACAGAGCAGAAAAAAAAAAAAATGATGTCAGAACTTTTTCTTTCCCTCTATTGAGAATCATTAGTTTGGCTCCTTGTACTGTTATGTTTCCTAATGACAGGTGTTATGAAGGCAATCCAGAAACACAGTGTGCTTAGCGATCAGAGCGCACACAGTGATCTGACAAATACCCAAAAATACAAGAACGAGCTCTGAGACGTGGAAACTCTGTAGACTGCACACCTGATCCTATCCTAAACACAACTAAAAGCGGCTGTGGATTGCGCCTAACAACTACCTAGGCAACTCGGCACAGCCTAAGAAACTAGCTAGCCTGAAGATAGAAAAATAGGCCTGACTTGCCCCAGAGAAATTCCCCAAAGGAAAAGGCAGCCCCCCACATATAATGACTGTGAGTAAGATGAAAAGACAAAACGTAGGGATGAAATAGATTTAGCAAAGTGGGGCCCGATATTCTAGGACAGAGCGAGGACAGTAAAGCTAACTTTGCAGTCTACAAAAAACCCTAAAGCAAAACCACGCAAAGGGGCAAAAAAAAACCACCGTGCCGAACTAACGGCACGGCGGTACACCCTTTGCGTCTCAGAGCTTCCAGCAAAACAAAAGACAAGCTGGACAGAAAAAAAGCAACAAAAAAGCAAAAAGCACTTAGCTATACAGAGCAGCAGGTCACAGGAACAATCAGGAGAAGCTCAGATCCAACACTGAAACATTGACAAGGAGCAAGGATAGCAGCATCAGGCGGAGTTAAGTAATGAAGCAGTTAACGAGCTCACCAGAACACCTGAGGGAGGAAGCTCAGAAGCTGCAGTACCACTTGTGACCACAGGAGTGAATTCAGCCACAGAATTCACAACAGGGTTCCCAGGCTGGAACTGCCTCAGTCTCGCTGATTGGTCATAGACCCTTGCCTGTGCCTGGAGAAGATCCTACTTCATGATAGTCATTACTTTCACCATTTACTCCTGCAGCTGCGGAACACAGAATATTAGGGAGAAGGAAAAAGACGCAAGATGATAATACACAGATAAGAATAATAGAGAGGAAATATTGGAGAACAATACATGTAATATTGAGATGGATCCAATCATTGTTTTATAAAAAAAATCTACTTATTAAACAAAAAAAGCTCCGCTCCATACACACACGGCTCCGCTACATGCACCTCATACCCCCACTCTGCTCAGTACATGTCGTAGACACACAGCTTCGCGCCGTACAAACATGGCTCCTGTCCATAGACAAACAACTGCTCTGTACATAGAGTACACGCACGGCTCAGCACCGTACACCCTGTACACACACCGCTCCACTCAACACACCCTGTACACAGGCGGCTTCACTCCATATATCACACACGGCTCCGCTCTGTACACCTCGTACACACATGGCTCCGCTCCGTACACCTCGTACACACATGGCTCCGCTCCGTACACCTCGTACACACATGGCTCCGCTCCGTACACCTCGTACACACATGGCTCCGCTCTGTACACCTCGTACACACACGGCTCCGCTTTATACACCTCATACACACACGGCTCCGCTCCGTACACACATGGCTCCGCTCTGTACACCTCGTACATACACGGCTCTGCTATATCCACACTGTAAACCCCTCCTGACCTCACACATAAACTTCCCCTCATCCAGCACCATGACAACCAGCACAGCACAGTCCTGCATACACTGAGGCCTCTGATCATGTGACCCCTGACTCCTCCCCTCCTGTGACCTCATCACAGGTCCTGTGTGCACAGAACTGCCATATATGTGGTGTGCGGTTCTGCAGGTGAAGGTATGTGGAGATTCCCCATTACTGGCGCATTAATATTAGAAATATATTGCTTGGTCTTCCAGACATTATCTTGACCTCCACTGTTCCTGGTAACTGCTATTTATTAATTACATTTAGGACTGAGGAAAGGGCAACTTGTAAACACTTTGTTATCTTCTTCTATCCTCCTCCTGCTTTGTGGCCTCCACCATTGTCAGAGCTCGGCAGCTGCTTAGAGCCCATGGCTGCTGTTTTTTGGCACAAGGTTCGAGGAGGCTGGGTTTTTACAAAGTTGGGAAATTTGCATCACCTGACCTTTCCTAACAATGATAGTGAACAAGGGATAACCCTAAAGGTACCTTCACACTGAACAACTTGACAACGATATCGCTAGCGATCCATGACGTTGCAGCGTCCTGGATAGCGATATCGTTGTGTTTGACAGGCAGCAGCGATCTGGATCCTGCTGTGCCATCGTTGGTCGGTGCAGAAAGTCCAGAACTTTATTTCGTCGCTGGACTCCCTGCAGACATCGCTGAATCTGCGTGTGTGACACCGATTCAGCGATGTCTTCACTGGTAACCAGGGTAAACATCGGGTTACTAAGCGCAGGGCCGCGCTTAGTAACCCGATGTTTACCCTGGTTACCATTGTAAATGTAAAAAAAAACAAACACTACATACTTACATTCCGGTGTCTGTCCCCTCACCGTCAGCTTCCCGCACTGACTGTGAGCGCCGGCCGGCCGTAAAGCACAGCGGTGAGGTCGCCACTCTGCTTTACGGCCGGCCGGCGCTGAGACAGTGCAGGGAAGCTGAGGCGGGGGGACAGACACCGGAATGTAAGTATGTAGTGTTTGTTTTTTTTACATTTGCAATGGTAACCAGGGTAAACATCGGGTTACTAAGCGCGGCCCTGCGCTTAGTAACCCGATGTTTACCCTGGTTACCAGGGGACTTCGGCATCGGTGGTCGCTGGAGAGCTGTCTGTGTGACAGCTCTCCAGCGACCACACAACGACGAAACAGCGACAATGCAGCGATCGGTATCGTTGTCTATATCGCTGCAGCGTCGCTTAATGTGACGGTACCATTACAGGTTAATTAAGGTGTGAAACCTGGGTCAAACTTATCTGAGCACACACCTCTCCAAGCGTTGCCCAAACTTTTTCATCACCGTCTTTTCCTTTTTGTACTTTTTAAAATTTAAAAAATGCAAATATAATATATATACCTAAAATACAAAGGACATGTGTCATCTTTAACTTTAGGCCTTTTAGACATCATTTAACCTTTAACTTGCTTACCTGTTCACAATAACAACAAAAAATTTTTTTTACAATTGAGATAATTATCAGTTTAGTACTTAGCAGCACATCTGCACTTTTATTATTTCCCTTTTTGCACAATAACATTGCATACACTAGTCCCATATTTTCATTTTTCTTTTTAAAATATTTTTATTAGGTTTTGCATTAAAAACCGGGATTAGGGAAATGAGGGAGGGGAAGGGTTAACAATGGACAGTGGAAGGGATCAATAAAATTAGAGAACCCTAATAACAGTCTCTAACAAACAAATATTTGTTTGCAATTTGAAGAATGTTGTATGTAGATGTCATACTTAATTGAATACAATTCCGAGGAAAGAGACACAAAATGGCAATTTTAAACCTTATATTTGCTGTTCCAGATCTTCCATTTCTTAGAATGTTTGTAAACTCTGCTATTGTTAGCCGCAAATCTCCATTCCAGAGCGCTATGTTGGTGAATTTTGTCCAAAATATCTGAGGATTTGGATGTTTCGCGTTTTTTCCACCAGAATGCCAATGCATCTTTGACAACTAGGAGGATCTGTATGAGGACATTTCTAACCGAGGGGTCAAATTGCTCCATGTCAAGGGAAAGAAGCGCCCTTTGAGGGGTGATCACAAAGTTTTCAGAAAAGGAGTTACCGTATATACTCGAGTATAAGCCGACCCCCCTAATTTTGCAACAAAAAACTGGGAAAACTTATTGACTCGAGTATAAGCCTAGGGTGGAAAATGCAGCAGCTATCGGTAAATGTCAAAAATGTCAGCTCATGGCATCTGCCTCGTGCTGGAAGAAGCCCTGTTCCTTCCCCTGATGAACCCCGGCTTATTTTCCTGGGGGTAAACGCATCGGGATGGGCGTCTTATTTGGATGAGTACAATCTCATTTTTTTGATTATTGTTTTATGACTATATTCCTGCATCAGTCTGGTTAGTGAAACTAGAGGTTATATGTATTGAGAAAGCAAAATTATGATACTTTAAAGATGCACATTTAGTCTATTTTTCTACTCTTGTTTATTATCTGATGAAAGGTTAACAGGAAAAAGGGGGTTATTTATAATAGCCATGGTAATTTTGAGAATTTTCTCTGTCTTTGGTATTGTGCACACATTCCCCTACCATATATAAGGTACCAGGGTTTCTGAAAACCAAAAAACCCTGAAAATTTGGGAACTACCCAAAATAGACAGATGCAGTCTCTGATTAAGCTCTTTTGCACAACTGCACTTTAGGGAATCATTGGTGTTGGTGGTGGTTTTTCTTTGTTTAGTTCCCCTCTAGGGTCTGAAGGGTGAGCCTTCGGTGAGCGGGGTCGCCATGTCGAATTTTGGGTGCCAACCTCCGCTGTGAGGTAGGGTGAGTAGGGAGAGATCACCCCCCACCACATTAGTCTCTATCCTTTTTAGTATTGTATAAGAGTGTTTAGACTATAGTATTAAGGTTTTTGTTGTCTCCTGTCCCTATATAGGGTAATTTTACCCAGCAAATTTAGGTTATATTTTAGGGGTATTCTTTTTGATTTTCGGTTTATATGTATATAAGTAGAGTAACAGCCAGCGAAAAAAGTGGTAAACCGGCCTACAATGCCCAAACTTGGAGCACGCAGATATATGAGGCCTGTCACGGAAATACCACACTGCCAAATATGTGGCCTGTATTTTTTTAAATGCAAAATAGTGCGGTATATAAGTAGAGTAACAGACAGCAAAAAAGGTGGTAAACCGGCCTAAAATGCCAAACTTGGAGCACGGCGATATATGGGGCCTTTTTTGCTTTTTGGTGAATTTAAAACAAAAAAAAAAAGAGTGGCACAAGGCTACCACACATAACTATGCTACTGCGGAAATACGATTTAAAAAAAAAAAAAAACACAAGGAATCACCCTGATATAACAGACTGTATTAATTTTTTTTTTTGGCTTTTGGGTGAAATTATAAAATAAAAATAAAAATAGTAGAACAAGGCTAGCACACACAACTATGCTTCGTATGCCTGACAAACTATGATTTTTCTACAGATGCACCAGGACTTAGTCTGACATAACAGACTGTATATTTTTGGGGGGAGGGGTGAATTTTTTGAAAAAAGAAAAAAAAAAAGAAAACTGCAACTAGGTATATAGTAAATAAGCAGCAGCAGAAAGTTATGGAGTTAAAGGGAACCTGTCACCAGATTTGGCTGATATAAGAGACAGCCACCACCTTTCAGGGCTTATCTACAGCATTCTAATAATAAGTCCTGGATCCGACCTTAAAGAAAAGAAAAATAACTTTTATTATACTCACACCTCGTAGAAACACGGCTCCACTCCGTGCACACACAGTTCTGCTCCGTACACCTCGTACACACGCGGCTCCGCTCTATACACCTCGTACACACACGGCTCCGCTCCGTACACCTCGTACTCACACAGCTCCGCTCTGTACACCTCGTACTCACACAGCTCCGCTCTGTACACCTCGTACACACATGGCTCCGTTCCATACACCTCGTACACACATGGCTCCACTCCGTACACCTCGCGCACACATGGCTCCACTCCGTACACCTCGTACACACATGGCTCCGCTCCGTACACCTCGTACACACATGGCTCTGCTCCGTACACCTCGTACACATGCGACTCTGCTCCGTACACCTTGTACAGACACGTCTCTGCTCCGTACACCTCGTACACACAAGGCACCGCTCCGTACACCTCGTACACAAGGCTCTGCTCCGTACACCTCGTACACACATGGCTCCGTTCCATACACCTCGTACACACATGGCTCCACTCCGTACACCTCGCGCACACATGGCTCCGCTCCGTACACCTCGTACACACATGGCTCTGCTCCGTACACCTCGTACACATGCGACTCTGCTCCGTACACCTTGTACAGACACGTCTCTGCTCCGTACACCTCGTACACACAAGGCACCGCTCCGTACACCTCGTACACAAGGCTCTGCTCCGTACACCTCGTACACACACGGCTCCGCTCTGTACACCTTGTACACACATGGCTCTGCTACATCCACACTGTAAACCCCTCCTGACCCCACACATAATCTTCCCCTCATCCAGCACCATGACAACCAGCACAGACTCAAATAGGCTTTATTAGCAGGAACAAAATACACTTAGTGGTGGCAAAGCAAGTGTCACGATTCACACCGTGACCGTCACCCCTACATCACGGATCGGGGTGACTTTAGGCCACCAGACGGCTATCAAATGTGCAGGGGGGCTTATCTTTGTTATCCCTTCACTGCTACAATGTGATGAAAACACACACAAGGCTATTGACCTTTTAGTTTTCAGCAGGGGCTTATTTCAGTTATTCCACTGCTCTTACAATATACCACGAACTGCAGGGATTTATGTATATCCCGCTTTACAGTTCCGCTTGAACTTGCAGCTCTCTGGCGCCCCCTTACCCTCAGGTCAGATTAGGTACTGCACCTAGGGTAATTACTCACCAGAAAGGCTGCCTGCTATGTACTGGCTATTAGACACGCTACAGCAAGGCGATGTAACTACTCCTTCTCAGGCAGGAACAATAATTATCAATGCTGCCGTCACTACAACGACTCCCAAATACTGAGAACAAGGTATGCTGCAGCTTTGATTAAACGTGTCCGAAGCTAACCCAAAACAGTAACGTAATTCCCTTCAGAAGACTTAGGGTACGTTTTAGAGCAGGAAGAACGAAAACTAGTAATTTGAATATTTTACTCTGAAAGATTAGGCAGTGTTTTATCAAAATATTAAAAGGATGTTACAAAAGAGACAATTGAAAATATGTACAAGGTAATTATGAAAATAACAGGGGTTAAATGAGAAATTAACACTTACATGTGTTCAGGACATTGCAGGCAACCAGGCTAGTGGGCGGAGTTCCCAAATATCCCAGTTCATCAGGGCTAGCAGTAAGGGCTCCTCAGGTAAGACTCACTGCTGGGTGCCTGGCAGAAAACTTATAAACTGCAGCCCTGTGACATCACTAACAGGGCTGGTTTCCCCAGCCCCTCCCCTCTCCTCAGACTTACCAAATTTAACACAAATTTGTATAATGCTCGTATCTCTGCTCCAGAACATGTCAGAATCCCACCACACCCCTCATTCTTCTTATTTTACATTTGGCTTTCTATTGGTACCAAGTTTGGGCTAGTTGGGACACATAGTTCTGGAGAAATCCGTACTTTTTTACCTGTTGGAATTAGAGGCTCACGCTTGCAGTGGCTGATAGATCCGCCGATGGAGATTCGCAAAATGGACTTATTATTTTCCTAGCCAAAATCATTGGCCCAATATCTTACAATAACAGGACAAAGAACCGCATGCCTTGAGAGGGATATCAGACTAGTTCTAGCTGGCACAACTGTCCATTGCAACTACAGCGGTCGTATAAATTCTTTAGGTGGGAGGGATTGAGTAATTTGCCCAGAATCAGGAATTAGCAGCTAGAAGCAATAAAAAACCTCTTCTTCACACAGCAGAAACACACAGAGAAGGGTTTTTTTTTAGCCCGCAGTATGGGTCTAACAGGCAAAGCTACAAAATCATATTACATTTCATACAATATCGTGACACCTCCCCCTTTTGGTCTGCACAATGGAGGCAGGACCTCTTGGTGCTCCTCCATGCGCACCTCAGCAGGTTCACCCTGGTGGGCCAACCCATCACTATTGCCATGCTCTGGCTACATGGTGCCTCCGCCTATCCAGTGCCCCAGGTAGTGGACCTCACTCATGCCCATCTGGCACTTTTTGCGCTTGATAGTCAGTCCGTCTCGGTGAATTCGCCTGAGCACTGGCAATGTCATCCAAGTACGCCACCGCATACTTCTCCAGTCCCTGAAGCAGGAGGTTGACCATCCGCTGGAAAGTGGCAGGGGCATTCTTCATGCCAAAGGGCATGACTGTGGACTCGTACAGTCCAAAGGGTGTGATAAAGGTGCACTTCTCCTGTGCCTCGGGGCACAGGGGAATCTGCCAGTGTCCTCGACTCAGATCTATTATGGTAAGGTAGTTTGCGCCAGCTAACCTCTCAAGCAGCTCCTCGATGCATGGCATTGGGTACGTATCAGAGGCTGTGATGGCGTTGAGCCCCCTGTAGTCCGCAGAACCAGGTGGTCCGATCCTTATTGGCCACTAGAACTACAGGTGAGGCCTACGCACTCTTTGACCGTCAAATCACCCCCAGCTGTAACATCTCATCGATCTCCTGGCGCATAACCTGCTGCACCTGGTCGAAGATTCGATAAGGTGGTCGCCGTAGTGGGGCATGATTCCCGGTGTCCACCTCGTGGACTGCTAACTCAGTCCTTCCAGGTCGGTTGGAGAACACGACCCGGAAGGGTTCCAGCTTGGTCCGCAATTTGCACCTGCTGGGGTTCGGTTAGCGAGGCGCTTACCTCCACGTCCTCGATGGACCCACCGGCCTTGGCTTGGGCCAGCATGTCCAGGAGGGTGTCTTCCTCCCCATCTTCGGGCAAGCTGCAGACCGGTATGACGAAAGGTTCACGTTCGTGATGAGCCTTCATCATGTTGACGTGAAAAGCCTTTCGCCTACCCCGAGCGTGGTCAAGTGTGACCACGTAGGTGACCGGGTTGAGCTGTTGGTGGACGACGTACGGGCCCTCCCAGGCTGCCTGAAGCTTATCCTTTGGTACGGGGACCAGCACCCACACCTTTTGACCCACGTGGTAGGTCCTCTCCCGGGCGTTCTGGTCATACCAGTGCTTCTGGTCAGCCTGCGCCTGCGTCATGTTGTCATGCACCAACTGCGTCAAGGTCTGCATCTTGTCACTGAAGCGCATGACATACTCCACTATGGACACTTCAGAAGGATTCGGCTCCTCTTCCGAGGATTCCCTTACCAATCCAAGGGGTCCCCGGACTCGCCTGCCGTACAGGAGCTCGAAGAAGGAGAACCCCGTCGAGGCCTGCGGAACCTCTCGGTAAGCGAATAGCAGGTGTGGGAGGTACCGCTCCCAGTCGTGCCATTGGGTCTCAACCAGCATGCGTAGCATCTGTTTGAGGGTACCATTGAAGCGTTCACACAAGCCATTGGTCTGTAGGTGATATGCACTCGATACCAGGTGCTTCACCTGCATTCTCTTACAGAGAGCCTCCATTAGACGAGACATAAATTGGGTCCCTTGATCAGTAAGCATCTCCCTGGGAAATCCTACACGTGAAAAGATGGCCAACAGGGCATTTGCCACCTTATCTGCCCTAGTTGACGACAGAGCTACTGCCTCTGGGTACCGGGTAGCGTAGTCTACCACAGTAAGGATGTATTGCTTTCCAGAGCTGCTGGGGATGGCCAGTGGGCCCACAATGTCCACTGCGATCCTCTGGAAAGGCTCCCCTATTATTGGCAAAGGGATTAAGGGAGCCTTAAGAGCAGGCCCTGCCTTCCCCACTCTTTGACAGATGACACAGGAGCGGCAGTAGTTTGACACATCTGTCCCCATCTTAGGCCAATAGAAGTGTTAAGACAGCCGGGCCTTAGTTTTGCTGATCCCCAAGTGTCCAGCTAGTGAGATCTCATGGGCAATCCATAACAACTTACCCCGGAATTGCTGCGGGACGACCAGCTGTCTTTCCCTCAACCACTCCTTTTGTGATTCTCCGGGTACGGTCTTCCGGTACCTTCCTAGTTCCCAGAACACCCTCTCCTTATCAGTCACCGAGGTGGGCGTCTCGGAGAGTTGTCTCAAACTCTCTAGGCACACATCTGCATGCAGAGCTGCCTGAAACTCCTGGCTAGGGGAAGCCAGAAGTGAAGTCAGGGTCCCTTCCCCACAGGAACCCTCTGGGACCTGCTCTGGGTCCATCTCTGGTTCAGTCACAACGATGACTGAGGAGGGTCCGGAAGGCAGACAGTTATCTGCGTTCCGGGCACTCTGACTGCGGGTGACAGCAACTAGGTAGGCTATCTCCCCGGGGATTTCCACAGACCCATCAGCCGACACTGCTATGGGTACTACTTCCCCATCCACCCCCAACACTTCAGGGGCAGTGCTACTTATATGGGCCAGTTACCTTCCTCTGTGCCACTGGTAAATTTCATGGCATCACCTTTCTCACGGTTCCCATGCTTCTCCCCATTTCCTGTAGCACCGACACTTGACCCTTCTAGGGGTTCCTCAGCCGTCTCACTCCGCAGAGTGACGGGGCTGAGCATTCCTGTACCTATGGACACATCAACTTTCACAGAAAAATCATTATCAGGTTCAGTTGGCACAGGTACAACATTTTCACCATCAATCCTAGGGAAAAAATGGTTATCAGATGCATCATTACAAGATAAAGCATGGTCAGGTAACACATGCGATTTCCCATCATCATCATCCTCATCAGGGTTTTCCCTGGAATGATCTCTTCAGGGGCCGCCAGTTCGGGTCGGATGAGGGTTCGTTCAGCCCCGGTGTCCTTGAAACCTGTAGCGACGTTGTCACACCCCCTCCCAGCCACCCTACCCACCAAAAGAACTGCTGCATTAGGCCCTGGGGCCTTGGATGGGGGGGTTCTTCGGCTTGTCTGGATAGTAGGCACTGATATGGCCAGTCCACTTGCAGAAGAAACACTGGCGAGGGTTGGTGGTAGGTCTGGTGCTGTTGACCACGGGGACAGGACCTCTGGTGTGTTGGCTAGCAGGGGTACTGGCGTTTGTTGTCGGCTTACCCCCTCTCCAGCTGGTGGTGACTGCCTTCTGCACTTCCGATCTACAGTTGGCCTCATAAACCGTGCTTGAGGGTATGGCAACCGTGAAGGGAATTGGGTCAAAAAATGAGAGGAAAGGAAGTGCACCTACTGGGGGCTTGTGGGGGGGGAGGTTTCTGAGTAGGACCCCTGCTGAATAGGGGTGGATGATTATATGAAAATAGTCGTGCGTTCAGGCTTCCATTATGTGCGCCTAGTGGATCCTGTGCCTCGCGCAGGTATTGTCAGCCCACAGGATATTAACCTAAATGTGACCCGACTAAGGTGACCTGCACACTACAGGGTATGGGTGTGTAGCATATATATGCACACATGTAAATTGTGTAAACCACATACACCGGTAGGGCCGGCTGGGGACTCACCAGGATCCAAAGGCGTTGTGGATGTGGTGCTGCTTTATATGTTGCTGCCTGAAAAGATCCGTGGTGACGGTCCTCGTGTTCAGATGGCAGGAAGGCGGACTAGTGGCAGCCACGGCACAGCAGGAATGCAAAGAAGCTGCGTAGAGCCAGAGAGAGCCCCGGCCGATGGCGTCCGTGGATACGAGCGGGGGGAAGAGTGGCCATGGGAAACCTGGCGTGTGATGTTACAGGAACTACGGCGCGGTGCTGAGACCAAGAGGGTATCCGATGCATTTCTTCATTAGGGTTACCGCTATTATCCAGGGACGCCACTGGCAGGGGCTCTACCTGGCTCTACGCAGCTTCTTTGCATTCCTGCTGTGCCGCGGCTGCCACTAATCCACCTTCCTGCCATCTGAACACCACGACCGCCACCACGGATCTTTCAGGCAGCAACATATAAAGCAGCTCCACATCCACAATGCCTTTGGATCCTGGTGAGTCCCCAGCCAGCCTTACCGGTGTATGAGGTTTACACGATTTACATGTGTGCATATATACGCCACACACCCATAGCCTGTAATATGCAGAGCACCTCAGTCGGGTCTCATTTAGGTTAATATCCTGTGGGTTGACAATACCTGCCCGAGGCACATGATCCACTAGGTGCACTTAGTGGAAGCCTGAACGCACGATTATTGTCATACAGTCATCCACCCCTAAACTGCCAGGGTTTTTGTTGCAGCCGCATCTGTTCTGTCCCTGCGGTGTACATCTATGTTCTGGGGTCCAAAAGAGTTAATTTAAAAACAAATGTTTAGTGTGTTTAAAAAATATATAATGTGCCTTCTGCTTTTTTATGTTTTTTTTTTTCTTCTTCCAAGAATTGTTGGTGTCTATTTTTTTAAACATTTTATTATTTGTTTTTTTTCTGGTCTCTTTCTTGCAATGTAGGAAAGCCTAAGGCCAGAAATAAACCCCATAAAACACTGTATATGGAGACTTTGGTGTCAAGTACCATATTTTTTGGACAATAAGATGCACTTTTTCCCTCCAAAATTTTAGAGAAAAGGGTGCGTCTTATAGCCCAGATGTACCTTATAGTGGCTATGGGCATGGGGGAAGTGGCAGAGACAGAGGAGCAGGTTACAGGAGGCAGGAGCCAGCAGCTGCGGCTAACACATTTGCCCACTGTTAAAGAGCATGAATATTCACTGCTCCCCACCCTCATAGTCCCTCTCATCCACAGTCCCTCTCACTGGGCCTGTGGAGCAGTGAATATTCATTCTCTTTAGTAGCGGGCACACATGATCGCCCAACCACTATTAAAGAAAATGAATATTCACTGCTCACCACGCCCAAAAATATGGGCATGGGGAGCAGTGAATATTCTGGAAGATGACCTCGGCGTGTGGAGGCTACTTACACGTTGTGCGCTGCTTACACTCTGAAATCAGCTGATGGAATCAAACATGGCGCTGAGCAGAGGGAAGGTGCATAAAATTGTTTATTTTTTTTTTTTTTATGTGAGCAGCGTGATAGGGCCATGTTTACCAGGATTGGGTGGTATCTATACCATGATAATGATGGGAGCCATGTTTACCAAAATGGGGATAGTAGCCATGTACTGTGTATGAGGTTGGGGAAAGGGGCCATGTATACTAGGATGGGGATGGTGGCCATGTAAACAAGGATGGGGTGCCATACATACCAGGAAGGGGGGCCATGTATACCGGGATGGGGCCAGCCATATATACCAGGATGGTTAACCATGTAAACCAGGATGGGGGTGGGGGCCATATACACCAGGATAAGGGGCTTCGTATACTCAGTGGGGGGGCACGTATACCTGGATTGGTGGCCATATATAACTGAATGAGGACATACATACCATGATAGATGTTATATATACGTGAATGGAGCCACTTATATAAGAGACCACTGCACAGTTTTCTAAAAATCACCATCTCTACATGTCTGACAGCCAGTCCATTCCAGGGTCAGTTCAATTCCAACCAAAGTACACCTCATTCTCCTTAATGTGTTTGATTTGGTGATCACCTGAACCAAATCTTATTTAATGAGGGAAAGGATAAAAAGACTGTTGTGGTCTTCACAATCCTCTTGCAATAGGACAAGCTGGATGACCAAACAAGTGCTAGAAATAGTCCAAAATTAATTTGAATGAAAAAATAATTTGTAACCATGTCAAAGAAGTTGAAAAGAAAAGTCTTGAATGAGGAAAAGATGGGCTCAATTCTGGCTTTACTATTAGACGGACTTTAGTCTATTACAACAAAGTCATGCAGCAGACATTGAGGACAACAAAGCTACAGACCGGCAGAGGGTGAAAGCGAATCTCCACTGACCGGGATGACTGTCCTTTTATTCGAATGGCACTCAGCAACCCCAGGATGACATCAAGTGACCTATAAAAGGAATGGCAAATAGCAGCTGGGGTGAAGTGTACGGCAAGAACAGACTTCTAGAGGCAGGCCTCAAGTCTTGTAAAGCTAGAAAAAAGCCTTTCATCATTGAGAAGCAAAGGAGTGCCTGGCTCAAGTTTGCCAAAGACCCTAAGGATTGGACCATAGAGGACAGGAGTAAGGTAATCTTCTCTGATGTGTCTAATTTTCAGCTTGCCCAACACCTGGTCGTCTAATGGTTAGACAGAGACCTGGAGAGGCGTACAAGTCACATCGTCTTGCACCCACTGTGACTTTTGGTGGAGGATCGGTGATGATCTGGGGATGCTTCAGCAAGGCTGGAATTGGGCAGGTTAATCTTTGCGAAGGAAGTATGAATCAAGCCGCATACAATGTTATCCTTGAAAACCACTTGCTTCCTTCTGCTCAGGCAATGCTCCCTCTCTCTGGGGGCTGTTTTTTTCCAGCAGGACAATGCCCCATGCCATACAGCTAGGTCAATCAATGTGTGGATGAAGGAGCACCACATCAAGACCCTGTCATGGCTAGCCCAATCTCCAGACTTGAGCCCCATTGAAAACCTACTAAATGTAATCAAGAGGAAAATGGATAGTCACAAGCCATCAAACAAAGAACGTCTTAAATTTTTGTTCCAGGAGTGGTATAAAGTTACCCAAAAGCAGTGGGAAAGACTGGTGGAAAGCATGCCAAGACGCATGAAAGCTGTGATTAAAAATCATGGTTATTGCACCAAATATTCATTTCTGAACTCATCCTAAGTTAAAATATTAGTATTGTTGTTTCTACATGAATAAGAAGTTGTTTTCTTTGCATTATTTGAGGTCTGAAAGCACTGTTTCTTTTTTATTATTTTGTCAATTTCTCATTTGCTGAAAATAAATACATTTTTAGCTTAAAATTTCGGAGACATGTTGTCACTGCTTTATAAAATTAAACAGTGTACATTTTACTCAAAAAACATACCTACAAAGAAATTTTGCAGTGGTCTCGTAATTTTTGCCAGAGCTGTATATATAAAATTTAAAACCTAGGTGCATCTTATGGTCCAGTGTGTCTTATAATCCCAAAAATATGGTAATTTCTGACCATGGTGTTTTTGAAAACAAAATTTTTTTTATTTTTATAAAAGCCTCAAACTTATGTGTGTAAATCAGACATGAGATCTGACGTGATAGAAGATTACAGTGCGGGGAAGACTGGAAACATTCATATAGATGGCTGGTGGTGATGTAGTCAGTGATGGACTCGGACAAATATGTTTCTAGAGCCGTAGTAGAAGATGATGTCATCCTCATCATGAAGTAGTTATTTCTCCTGTCACGTGTAATGAATATCTCCTGCAGTATTGTTAATGGCGATTTCAGGGTCTGTAAATGAGACGAAAATTAGCGTTATGGAAGATGAGTCTATGAGAAACGTATTCAGCTGCCGACTCCGAGGAACAAACTATTTGTTGTCTGTGGCCTAAACTTTATAGGTTTTATTAGTAGATGTCAGAGAAAAAACAATGTTGTAAAATAATAAAAATATACCATATTTTTCGGACTATAAGATGCACCGGACCATAAGACGCACCCCAAATTTACAGAATTAAAATAGGGGAAAAAATGTGTCAAATGGTGGTCCGTCATACAGACCGAATTAAGCTTACCATGGGAAATCAGTAGCGCTGGGGGAGGGTGGTTACAGGGGGGGTTCGGTGGTCCAGCAGTGATATGACTCCTATCGCAGACTGATGCGGTAGGTTCTGTGGTGCGGTGGCTCCTCCAACATTTTCTGAAAGCCCGGAGCACCCGCACATCCATTGCTGTGAAGCAGTAGCCTCTGGGAAATCCCATCCCAGGCTGACACGACAGGTTTGTCGGTGCTCAGGGTTGCGGGCGCTACGCTGTTATTTTGTGAAAGCCCTCGAGCCCCACACACCCCCACTGCTGCGATGCGGTGGCCTTCAGTAAAATGGCCTCTGGGAAAATGCCACTGCAAATTGAGATCTCGGCTCCAAGATCTCATCTCCCGAGATCTCAATGTGTGCATGTGCCAACCCGGTGGACATTTTACCAGGGGCTAACGCATGGCAGCATCGTGGATGTGCAGTGCTTTGGGCTTTCCAAAAATGTTGGCGGAGCCCCGCACCACTGCACACCTCCAAATACTTCCGCACCAGCCTAGGAAGGGAGTGTGATCTGCCTGCAGTGTTGGACCGCCGTAGAATCACCCGACTCCTGCTGCCATCACACTAATTGTAAGTATATTCCGACTAGAAGACGCACCCCCATTTTCCACCCAAAAATTTGGGGGGAAAAACTGCATCTTGCAGTCCGAAAAATACGGTAATTGCTGCTTGGGTCCCCGCCAGACTCTGTATTTTCTGGTCTGTCCCAACGAACTTGTGATTCCTACAGCAAATTAATTGCCGAAGCAGTGAGTAACATAGCCAGTGATTGGTTGCATGGAGATGTCTTACTCAGTAATTCAGCTTATGTTCCAGTCCATACAAGACTAGAGAATACAACATTCTGTCTTCTGAAATGTTTCCTTTGCTATCTCCAGTAATTTTATTATTACACAGCATTCCTTGTAATGATTCATCGTCTCATCGTCTTCCTATTCAGGTCCCTACAATATCCGATCCTTTCAGTAGACATCTTCTATATTAAGAGAAATTTTCTTAACTACCAATCAAGAATGGATATGAATTGGGACAAGATGGCAGAGAGGATATTACACCTCACCCTAGAGATCCTCTTCCGTCTTACTGGAGAGGTGAGAGATTTTGATAGCGTCACATTACATAATTCTTATTTATGGCAATAAAACTGTTGGACGGAACTCAAGAGGCGAGGAATCTGGAAATGTCTGTAGAGAGATTTATTAATGTGTCTCTCCATTACCAGGATTACACATTAGTGAAGAAGACCTCTAGTGAGCGCTGTCAGGCCCCTGTGTCTGAAAGGTGGGAAAGACCCCTGAGCCCAATCACAAAGCCTCCACCTCACCCCCTGATACATGAGGAAATCAATGACCAAAAGATCATAGAACTCACCTACAAGATGATTGAGCTGCTGACTGGAGAGGTAACACTGCTGGGAATACTGGGACATTATACAGTAAAACTATGAAGGTATCGGAGTGATGACGGTATCATTGTATGTGTCAGATTCCTATAAGGTGTCAGGATGTCGCTGTCTATTTCACCATGGAGGAGTGGGAGTATTTAGAATTACACAATAATCTGTATGAGGACATCATGATGGCGGTTCCCCAGCCCCTTACATCACCAGGTAATAGGATTAAATACACACAGCCTATAATTATCTGTATTATCTGTATGTAAGGAATGAATTCAGTCCCTGTGTGTGTTTCCTCCAGATCTATTCAGTAAGAGGACAACACCAGAGAGATGTCCCGGTCCTCTTCTTCCAGAGGACTGTAAACAAGAAGATCCCGATGTTCCTCAGGATCATCAGGTAGATGGAGTGAAGGTGTCATGAGATCTCTCCTATGATGTGTAGACGGCTGTGAAGGTCTTGTGCTCAGTCTTGTTTTATCCACCAGTATTACATGTTTCATACTGGCTTCATGAGAACGGTGGAGATGGCAGGATTAGAGCTGATTATAGATGTGACTTTCTCCATCTGTCTGTGACTTTTATAATATTTATTTCAGGGTGAAGAACTGACCCATATTAATACTACAGAGACATATGTGAGGGGTGATGAGCGGTGTAAAGAGGAGACTCCTACATATGACTACCCAGGTGAGTAGTGACCACTAACTACAGAGAAGTCACAGATTCTTCTCAGTCACCGGCTGTGGCTGCTTTATCAATGGCATAGTTCGGACGTGGCATCATGTGATCCCCATTTTACGGGTAGAGCATAACATTCTCTTCCATCCGAAAATGTTTAAATGGCTTTGTGAAATTGTGAAAACTCTTTTGTATAGGGCTTACAACCTGCAAGTGTAATGCGGCCAGGGTGGTAGTCGTGGCAACGGACTGTAGTGTTTCCACACCCTGGCACCCCGCAGATTGAATATAAAGTCCTTTCTGGTGGGTGTGTGTGTGTGTGTGTGTGTTCCCTCGGTTTCTTTAACTCCAGCTTCAGGATTCCAGGTTCCATAAAACACTGCAGCGTCAGTCCTTTTCAAACAGTTCAACTTTACTGATAACATGGGCACCCATCACTTTTGCAGCACATTTCACACAAAGCATCATATACTTTCCCTTCCTTCTGGGCAGACTCCATTTCCTCTATAACCCCTCCTCTCCTGGCAATCCATGCCATTTCTGTGGACAATCCGTGCTCCTTCCGTATTACTTGTATCACCAGCTCCCTGTCAGCCCCTTGTCCGATTCCATCTTGCAAAGGTGCCAGGAGTTCCATCTTACTGACTCCCGCCCCAGTCGTAGATCCCAGAACCACCCTGAGGATGATCCTATTAAGCTGATGCCCGACTGTACTATTCTCCAGCCTGGGGCCCCTTATTGCCATCTGCAGCTTTACCCCCATGACCTGTAGCTGTCTCATACACTGCATGCATCCTGCCCTTGGCAAGGCTGCCCGGGTGATTATACTTCCCTGCTCCTTGCTTTTTCATCCCCTTTAGTTAACCCTGTGCTGCCTACCTCCTGCTCTATTCTATGATATCTGTTATGATCCGGTGACCTTGGAGCCGCATGGAACTTTCTCTGAGTTGGTGGAAACTGTACTGACCGCAAATCCTGAACTTAACACCGCAACTAGAAGTAGCCGCGGGGTGTGCCTAACAAATCCTAGACACCTCGACACAGCCAGAGGACTAAATATCCCTATAGATGGAAATAGGAATTCTACCTTGCCTCAGAGCAGAACCCCAAAGGATAGGCAGCCCCCCACAAATATTGACTGTGAGTAGTAGAGGAAAAGACACACGCAGGCAGGAAACAGGATTTAGCAAAAGAGGCCACTCTAGCTAAAATAGGAAAGGATAGGACAGAATACTAAGCGGTCAGTATTAAAACCCTTCCAAAAATATCCACAGCAGAAAATACAAAAAATTCCACCATCTAACTAAAGATGTGGAGCGTATATCTGCAACTCCAGAGAATCCAACAAGACTGAGAAAACACTGACACAATCTAAGCTGGACAAGAGAAAACACATGAATAGCACAGAATTATTAAGCACACAGCATGTGTGCCACAGCAACAAAAACCAGACACTTATCTTTGCTGAATTGGCAGCAAGGCAGGAGGAACCAGACAAAGATCCAAAACCTCCCAGAACAATGGACAACTGGAAAAGACTAATGAATCCTGCACACCTAAATATCCCAGTCAGAACTGCAATCAGCAGATACACCTGGCCAAGATTGTGACTCAGGGACAACTGCATTCCCACCTACAACCTCTGGAGGGAACCCAAAAGCAGAATTCACAACAGATATAATCTATCACTACTGTGCCCCCCTCTTGTCTAGCCCCACTACAGTTCTAGCCTATCCTATATCCTATTCTAGCCCCAATCCTATAAACAGTACCCATTGAGTACATTTACATATAAATATATATACAGTACAGAAGAAAAGTTTGGACACCCCTTCTCATTTAAAGATTTTTCTGTATTTTCATGACTATGAAAATTGTACATTCACACTGAAGGCATCAAAACTATAAATTAACACATGTGGAATTATATCCTTAACAAAAAAGAGTGAAACAACTGAAAATATGTCTTATATTCTAGGTTCTTCAAAGTAGCCACCTTTTGCTTTGATGACTGCTTTGAACACTCTTGGCATTCTCTTGATGAGCTTCAAGAGGTAGTCACCGGAAATGGTCTTCCAACAATTTTGAAGGAGTTCCCAGAGATGCTTAGCACTTGCTGGCCCTTTTGCCTTCACTCTGCGGTTCAGCTCATCCCAAACCATCTTGATTGGGTCCAGGTCTGGTGATTGTAAAGGCCAGGTCATCTGGCGTAGCACCCCATCACTCTCCTTCTTGGTCACATAGCCCTTACACAGCCTGGAGGTGTGTTTGGGGTCATTATCCTGTTGAAAATTAAATGATGGTCCAACTAAACGCAAACCGGATGGAATAGCATGCCTGCAGGAGATGTGTTGGCATGACTCGAGTCCTGGTTTCATAGATTCACTCCATGTCATAAATTACATTATGTTTTCAATCATAAGAAATTCAGATTACTGCACAATCTCTCCTGAAATGGGGGCACTAATACATTCTCTACTCTTCTGGTCAGGACTCAGTAGCTCCAATGGTCCACCATAAACGAGTGCAACTCCAGTTTAGTGTTGGAGTTCTCCCCTTGTACATACTTTTTTGGGGGAGATGTAACATATTTTTTGTTCTATGTTTTTTTTTTACATGTTCATTCTGGTTGATAGTTTGATTGTGGTACGATCAGCCTGCCTCAGTTAGGTGAGTTTGTAAGTTTGGAACTCCCTGGTATCTTTTTTTTTTTTAAGTCTCCATTACCTCTTCCAAATGTGCGACATCTAAATTGAAGATGCCCTAGCTCTGCAGTATTATAAGAAGTTCTCTTTAAATGTCTAATATTTTTTCTTGAAACTCATCTTATAGAAAATATTGGCCCTTACGATAGTTTAGATTGCCAAGAGCCACCAAGCACCATACTCTAATTACTCCAGAGAGTTGATACCACTACTCATATTTTACTGATGAAGACTGTTGAGTTTGAACATTTTGATAGATGTGTTATTGTCCATAGTCAGTTTTTGACTACAGTAGTAGTAGTCGCATATACAGTAGTCGCATATATTTTTGCTTAGCGGCTTTAGATCAACGTATGATTTTGGGATGTGCGGTTCATGCTCTTTTTTTTTTTCTTTTTTGCAAAGCATGTTCTAGTCTTCTTCTTGGACCAGCACTCCTCCCATTTGGCTCAGGTGATTTTAATTAGCAGGAGACTGCAAAGTAAGGGGTCTAGCCCATTTTGGCTCTCACTAAAGAGCTGGAGGAAGGTGAGTTTAAGTTCTCCTTTCATTTTGGTGTTGGTGGTGTGTGGCGGCCATTGTTGCTGTGGCTTTGTGCTGGTGGGGCGGCGTGGTCTGGAGTCTTGGGGACTCAGTCTTGCAGCATGGGTGCTGTGGGGCAACAGGCCGTCCGCCCTGCTGGTGCATGGCTGCTGTGGCGGTGGGCGCAGCACGGCTCCGCTCCGTTAGGGCGATAGGACCCACTACGAGGTTTGCCGTGAAGGGACAGTGGGCTTCATACAGTCTGATCAGAATGTTAAACTGAAAACCTCATATTCAGTTATATTAATTTTTGCCTAGCGGCTTTAGATCAACGTATGATTTTGGGATGTGCGGTTCATGCTCTTTTTTTTTTTCTTTTTTGCAAAGGATATATTTGTATCAAGATTTTAATGGAAAAATAAAGTATCGACATTTTATGGAGCAGGAACACTCTTTTTCTTCTGTTGCAATTACCACTCGTCTTGGTCCCAGATGAAGTTCCGAGCACCTGCATGGATTGGGGAGCTGAATGCGGTCTAATTTCATTAGCCGCATCATTTTATTTTGGTTATTCCTAAGATGTAAGGTGTGGATGTTATGTGCCGGTGAATAAAGATAGGACACAAGTTGTAAGTCTTTACCTGGTTTACTGCAGTTGGCTGGCCACAGTCCAGGGCACCAGGCACGGGTGGTGGTATGGCCCGGCCAGCTCAGAGGCAATGGAGGGTCCCCTTCTCCAGGTGAGGTCCGTGAGCCTTTCCTCTAGCGCCTCTTAAAGACGAAGTCCCTGCTGCCTGAAATTTCCTACAGGGTCCTCCACTTTCCCCCTGTCCTGGGACAGGTACCTGCACGACGGGCAGTTTGAGCTGTTTTACATGGACTCTTATCATGCACTGGGCTCCTTAGGTGCTGCTGCGTCTCAGGCAAGGTGTGGGCCAATTACATACAGTTCCTGGCCTTGCGGTTCTGCTCTGTGTCCTAGAGTTCCACAAAAGCCTCGGGCTCCCGGTACCTGGTTCCTGCGCTTCGGCTCTGAGGGTGCCCGGTCACAGTTCCCCTCTGAGCCCTGTTCATAACCTTTGCTCCTTTCCTCTCCAGGTACTACACATCCAACCCTCCAGGTTCTTTCTCCTTTCCCAGAGGCTGCAGCTCCCTCATGGCTGTCAGACCTCTGCGTCTCTCCTAGACGTCCGCCCACTTCATTGTTCCTCTCCAACTAACCTAACTCCTCCTCCAGGTCAGGATACATATAGCTGGGGGATGCTCTCCTGAATCCGGGTCTTGAACTCTCCCTCCTGGCCTGGATTCAGAATGTGTTGCATGTGGGTGCCTTACCTGGTGAAGAGCACTCCCTTGCCTCTGATCATGACATTACCTTCCCCGAAGGAAAAGCACTCATTGATCACCCTCACTGTCAAAAGGTTTTTTCTAATATCCAATCTGTGTCTCCTCTACTTCAGTTTCATCCCATTGCTTCTAGTCTTTCCTTGTGCAAATGAGAATAAATCAATAAAGCTATTTTTACATACCGTATATACTCGAGTATAAGCCGACCCGAGTATAAGCAGAGTCACCTAATTTTACCTAAAAAAAGTGGGAAACTTAACTCGAGTATAAGCCGGGTATGCATTGTCCCCTCATCCCTATCCTTGTATGCGTGGCTCCTCATCCCTATCCTTGTATGCAAGGCTCCTTATCGCTATCCTGGTATGATTTGACCCCATCCCTATGCTTGTATGCATGGCCCCATCCCTATCCTTGTATGCACAGCCCCATCCCTATCCTTGTGTCCACGGCCCCATCCCTATCCTTGTATGCACGGCCCCATTCCTATCCTTGTATGCACGGCCCCATCCCTATCCTTGTATACACGGCCCCATCCCTATCCTTGTATGCATGGCCCCATCCCTATCCTTGTATGCATGGCCCCATTCCTTTCCTTGTATGCAGGGCTCCAGTCCTATCCTTGTGTGCATGGCCCCATTCCTATCCTTTTTATGCAAGGCTCCAGTCCTATCCTTGTATGCACTGCCCCATCCCTATCCTTGTATGCACGGCCCCATTCCTATCCTTGTATGCACTGCCCCATCCCTATCCTTGTATGCACGGCCCCATCCCTATCCTTGTGTGCACGGCCCCATTCCTATCCTTGTATGCACTGCCCCATCCCTATTCTTGTATGCACGGCCCCATCCCTATCCTTGTGTGCACGGCCCCATCCCTATCCTTGTGTGCACGGCCCCATTCCTATCCTTGTATGCACGGCCCCATCACTATCCTTGTATGCACGGCTCCATCTCTATCCTTGTATGCATGGCCTCATCCCTATCCTAGTATGCATGGCCCCATCCCTATCCATGTATGCACGGCCCCATTCCTATCCTTGTATGCATGCCCTCATCCCTAACCTAGTATGCATGGCTCCACCCCTATCCTTGTATGCATGGGCCCCATCCCTATCCTTGTATGCATGGCCTCATCCCTATCCTTGTATGCATGGCCCCATCCCTATCCTTGCATGATTGGCCTCCATCAAAAAACGTAAAAAAATAAACCATTACACTTACCTTCCTTCGCTCCCTCGCAGCGTCTTGTCTTGATGCCAGCAGCTGCTTTATGTTTCTAAGCATTGCATGGCAGGGATGTCATGCGCTGCTCACAAGCAGAGCACAGCTTCCGGAATACTCACCACTTGCAATGCCGGAACTATGTGTGTGGGGCAGTGAGTATTAAGTAGCGCGCACACAGCGTTAACCGCCAGGCGGTCATGTGTGCCGCTACTTAAGAGAAATTAATATTCAGAATGAATATTCATCTCTGTTAAGTAGCGGCACACGTGACCTCCCGGCAGCTGCAGGACCTGCTGCTGCAGCTGACACTGCGCGAGCTATTACAGAGAAATTAATATTCATTTCTTTTTAGCAGCGGGCATCGGAGTTAGCTGCTGCAGCCGGCTCCTACCTCTGTGACCCGCTGCTCCGCCGCTGCCTCTCCCCTCCATGTTCTGGACACCTCACTCGAGTATAAGCTGAGGGGGGGGGGGGGGGGTGATTTCAGCACAAAAAATGTGCTGAAAACCTCTACTTATACTCGAGTATATACATCAATTTACCATTTTTACAGACAGTTTTAGGAGAAATGTTCAAAAATATAAAGTTCAAGGATATTTTATTGAAAAATAATTGGTTTTATTCTTGACAGATGACTGTACCTGGAGATCAGAGGGACAGCTGACATCTTCAATTTTAAAATCAGATGATCTTGAGATCTCACAGGAAACAATTGAAGTGAATGCCATTACTCCAGATATACTATCATCCCTTCACAGCAAAGATCTGTCATCTGATTCAATACCGACTACTAAGGAAAATCAAAGACCCAAAAGAGGCATTAAAAAACAAACTGCTCCTAAAGCAAGGAAGTCCTTTTCATGTTCAGAATGTGGGAAATGTTTTAATTGGAAACATCATCTTGCTCGACACCAAAGAATCCACACAGGAGAAAAGCCTTTTTCCTGTTCGGAATGTGGGAAATGCTTTATCCACAAAGTGAATCTTGATAGCCACCAGAGAAACCACACAGGGGATAAGCCTTTTTCATGTTTAGAATGTGGAAAATGTTTTGTGACGAAATCACATCTTGTTAGACACCAGAAACTCCACACAGGGGAGAAGCCTTTTTTCTGTTCAGAATGTGGAAAATGTTTTGTGACTAAATCACATCTTGTTACACACCAGAAACTCCACACAGGGGAGAAGCCTTTTTTCTGTTCAGAATGTGGAAAATGTTTTGTGACAAAATCAGTTCTTGTTATACACCAGAAACTCCATACAGGGGAGAAGCCTTTTTCATGTTCAAAATGTGGGAAATGTTTTATCCGGAAAACGCATCTTGATAACCACCAGAAAACCCACACAGGGGAGAAGCCTTTTTTCTGTTCAGAATGTGGAAAATGTTTTGCAGAGAAATATCTCCTTGTTAGACACCAGAGAACACACACAGGGCAGAAGCCTTTTTCCTGTTCAGAATGTGGGAAATGTTTTGTGAGGAAATCAGATCTTGTTAGACACCAGAGACTCCACACAGGGGAGAAGCCTTTTTCATGTTCAGAATGTGGAAAATATTTTGCAGAGAAATATCTCCTTGTTAGACACCAGAGAACCCACACAGGGCAGAAGCCTTTTTCCTGTTCATAATGTGGAAAACGTTTTGTGAAGAAATCCGATCTTGTTAGACACCAGAGACTCCACACAAGGGAGAAGCCTTTTTCATGTTCAGAATGTGGAAAGTATTTTGTAGCCCTGTTCTATGTAGCAGAAGCAATCACACAAGTGCAGCTTCTAGTCTCCCATGGGGACTATTGAAGCAAGTAGATAGTTTAAAAAAATTATTAAAAATATTAAAAAATAAAAAAATATAAAAGTTATATCACCCCTTCTCGCCCCATTCAAAAAAATAAAAAAAAAACAAATATACACATATTTGGGATCACCGCATTCAGAATCGCCTGCTCTATCAATATATAAAAAGAATTTATCCAATCAGTAAACTGTGTAGCGAGAAAAAAATTTGAAAAGCCAGAATTATGTTTTTTTGGTCGGTGCAACATTGCAATAAAATGCAAAAATGCAATCAAAAGATCGTATCAACACCAAAATGGTAACAATAAAAACGTCAGACCGGTGCGCAAAAAATAAGCTCTCATCCAGCCCCAGGCCCCGAAAAATTGAGACGCTATGTGTCTCGGAAAATGGCAACTTTTTTTTTTTTTTTACAATCTTTGGAATTTTTTTTTCACCACTTAAATAAAAAAGTTTAGTGTCTGTGAGCTTGTAATGACCTGGAGAATCATAATGTCAGGTCAGTTTTAGCATTTAGTGAACATGGTAAAAAAAAATTAAAAAACTGTTGTGGAATTGCACTTTTCTTGCAATTTCACCGCATTTGCATTTTTTTCCCCCCATTTTCGCTTACATGGTATGGTAAAATAAATGGTACCTTTCAAAAGTACAACTTGTCCTACAAAAAACAAGCCCTCACATGGCCATATTGACGGAAAAATATAAAAGCTATGGCTGTGTGGATAAGGGGAGCAAAAAATGGAAACTCAAAAACAGAAATAACCCTGGTTCTTAAGGGGATAAATAGACCAATCATGAGGAATAAGAAGGGGTTGTCCTAGTAGTGGACAACCCTTTTAAACATCTAAAATCCCACACAGATAGCAGTCATTATTAGCGATGAGCGAGCACTAAAATATTTGAGTCAACAGGTCACATGCTCAGCAGACGTTTCCAGGAAGACTGAGGGGGCAGGAAAATTGCTGAAATGGATGAAAACAGCACTAAATTGGAATGAGAACAGCATGGAGAAGATGGCTGGATGCATCTCTGACTCTCAGGTCGCTTTTGGGATCAATGTTGTCGGAGTATTACGCCACTTTTAAGGAGTGACAACAAAAACATCCAAAACCGAAAATAAAATGTACAGGGGGATTGGCCCCTACACCCGTCCGTCATTAACGGACAGGTGACGTCACCGTTCAGTCACGCCCCCCGCTCACCACGCTACTCCTATAGCAGCGCCATCGGCTGAGGCTAACCGCTGTGAACACCAGCAGTTTCACGGGGTGTTGCAGCTTTGGGAGGACGCTCCCGCATCTGATACAAGTGGACATTGGGCAGGAAACTACTACGCAAGTCCGACCACCCTTTACAGGACCACATGTGCACCTGTAAGTGCCTCTCAGCGCAGCAATCTATCTTTCACTCTTCATGTATTTCTCGGTTTTAAGGCAGTTTTACACAACACACCTGTCGGATTGCCTGCTGCTTTGGCTTCAGGCACATTGTGACTAGCGCCATTGTGATTTGCTGGTTCAGCATTTGCATTACGAAAATAAAATGTGTTTTACAAGTAAAAACATTTGTTCTTGTATATAAAGCAATTTAAAAAAGAGAAAAAATAAGCTTCCTTCACCCCTTAGTTTGTGTTTACACGTAGCCTCTTTGCTGTGTTTTTCCATTTTCTCATTGCTTTCAATGGTGAAAAAAACATTCATTGTAAATGTAATTTTAATATTTTAATACCTTATCTGGACATGTGGTGTGTGACATAGTGAGACACATCCTGTTTACTTTATAAAGGGACTCTGAAAATCACAAATCCTATGCGGACAATGCAAGAACTTCCAAAAATGAGTAGGAAGAGGGACTCTGATACACCCTGTATTAGACATAAAGGAGGGTCTCATAAACATTCTTTTAAAATTGTTAGGAAGTGGGACTTCTAGACTCATAAAGTCTATGCACTAAGTGCAAGGTCTAGTAAAAATTTAAATGAGGGTGTGATGACACGGAATTTTATTTTAATTAACCAGATGTCTATTTTCAGTAAGCCAGGAGGAATAGACTGTTATCTATATGACGACTTTTGAATTTATGCAATTGTTCTTCAGTTGGTCAAAAACCATACACTGTTGTCACGAGTCTTAAACGTTGATTTTTGATCATTTTAAATGGCTAATGTTTGCCTCTTACATCAGACCCTACAACTTATTGTCTGCTTTCTTTGCAAGACACTGATGCAGGGTCATTGAACAATGGATGTTTGCTTAATTTATTGAATGACCATTGTGTGGGTTTTGTGGCTTGTTGACTTACAAAACAAATGAATAAGAACTATGCAAATAGATTAAATAGTCAAACGATACGAGTTAAACTCATCACATCTTCCTCTTGACGTCTGGATGCTGGCTTGAAAGACAACAATTGTGAGCTATATATGTGGGATATGCCTCTAACAATATGCATCCAGACAGCCGAGAGATCCAAAGAACCAGAGACTCTTTACATAACCACAGCCAGGAACACTTTACAGGATAGCTGCCAGATCGTGGCTCTATCACGAGTGACAGAGATCTGACATTCTACAGAATGCCAGCCAGGCACCAGCTGAAAGAATATACATCTGCTTCATTGACCATCAATGAACCCATGAATACATTTGGGGTAGTCAGGATTTGAACTCACCAGTCACCAGAGTCCTATGGATACATTTGTGAAAGCCAGGAATGGGACTCACCGGTCACCTGACTCCATGGAGATGTTCGGAGAAGCCAGGTTGTGACCTTCCTGGCACCTGGCCTTGTACCTCAATGAACTGTCAGCTTCCTAAGCTTGTCGTTACCTCCTCCCTGTCCGAGGGAGAGGTCGAGGTAGTTGGCCCTGGAAGCGCTGAAGTCACAGCTGCTCTTATCCCAGCGAGTCAGTGGGTGAGACTGTAATTTGCACCATCTTGGGTATTTTGCTAGTACTGTTCTATGTGTTATTTAGAAGTATAAAATGAAAATAGTGGCGCAAGTGTTAAGGTGTTATCTGCAGCGAATAAGACAATTGCAGGAAAACTAAATAAGTATTGTGAATGTTCGCGCTGATAAACCTTGGTAAAATTAAAAATTGACTGGTGAACAGTGTGAGCTAGCTTTGGGCCTTGTACCTGTTCACACTAGTCAGTAAAAAGAGGACCCATAAGATAGTATAACATATAGAATGATCTGTGGGCAGTGTGGATAAAGGGGGGAAGGGAACAGGTTTAAAATACTGTAGACCTTGTGCCTATTCACACTAGTTTAATTGAAAAGTTAGTTGTGCATATAAATGCTGGTAGGTACTGTTAGATAAAAGGGCTGCATTCATTAACCCCTATTTCCACAAGAAAAAGTTATGCAATTATACACAACTAGATGGTGGCCCGATTCTAACGCATCGGGTATTCTAGAATATGCATGTCCACGTAGTATATAGCACAGCCACGTAGTATATTGCCCAGCCACGTAGTATATTACCCAGTCACGTAGTATATTGCCCAGCTGCGTAGTATATTGCCCAGCCACGTAGTATATTGCCCAGTCACGTAGTATATTGCCCACCTACGTAGTATATTGCCCAGCCACGTAGTATATTGCCCAGTCACGTAGTATATTGCCCAGTCACGTAGTATATAGCCCAGCTATGTAGTATATTGCCCAGCCACATAGTATATTGCCCAGTCACGTAATATATTGCCCAGCCACGTAGTATATTGCCCAGTCACGTAGTATATTGCCCAGCCACGTAGTATATTGCACAGCGACGTAGTATATTGCCCAACCATGTAGTATATTGCACAGCACAGCGACATAGTATATTGCCAAGGCACGTAGTATATTGCCCAGCTATGTAGTATATTGCACAGCGACATAGTATACAGCACAGAGCCACGTAGTATATTGCACAGCCACGTAGTATATTGCCCAGGCATGTAGTATATTGCCCAGCTACGTAGTATATTTCCCAGCCATGTAGTATATTGCCCAGGCATGTAGTATATTGCCCAGCTATGTAGTATATTGCCCAGCCACGTAGTATATTGCCCAGGCATGTAGTATATTGCCCAGCTACGTAGTATATTGCCCTAGCTCTGCAGTATTATAAGAAGTTCTCTTTAAATGTCTAATATTTTTTCTTGAAACTCATCTTATAGAAAATATTGGCCCTTACGATAGTTTAGATTGCCAAGAGCCACCGAGCACCATACTCTAATTACTCCAGAGAGTTGATACCACTACTCATATTTTACTGATGAAGACTGTTGAGTTTGAACATTTTGATAGATGTGTTATTGTCCATAGTAAGTTTTTGACTACAGTAGTTACTGCCCAAAATACTCCCATTTTTCACATCTGACATGTTGCTTTTTGTGGCGATAACTTTGGAATTCTTCACAAAGGATAATAGGAAACAAATGGACATCACAAATTATTTTCCAACATCTCTTGAATCCAACAATACCCTGTATACGGTTGTACACTACTGTCTGGGCACATGGCAGGGTTAAGAAGGGTAGGATCGCCATTTAGCTATTTGAATGCATATCTTGTTGGAATAGATTCCAGACACAATGTATTGGTTACCTGGCAGCTCAAAACATGGCTACCACAATCAGGCTTGGCGCTATCTACTCAGCTTTGCAGATCCCAAGGATTGCCTTGCTCAACATTCTTTACATGGATCTGTTCTTACACAGAGATCCCTAGGCTTGGGCCATGGTCTTACCTGCTGTTCTGTGGAGGGAGGTGGGATAACGAATAGTCAAGTAGTTGGGTCAGATCCACGAGGGCAGAGAAAATACAAAATCATAAGAAGCAAGATTAGTCACTAAGGGGTCACAGCAGCTGAGCACAGAAAGGACTGAACCAGAGGAGAACAAGGTTGTATCTGGCATCTTCCTGAAATTTGCTTTGAGCTTTAGTAGGGTGGGGTGCTTTCCAATTGGCGAAAGCAGGAAGCAGATAACTCCAGATGGACAGCACACACACCCATAATGCCTGACTGGATGGTACTACAGTTCACAGCAACCCTAATCTAAGTGGCTGAACAGAGCCTGCACCATCCAGAGCTTCTGGTTCCAATATCTCTTCGATCCCCAGTACTGCCTGCAGAATGAATGAGGCCATTCCTGGTGACAGAAGTAGAGGTGGCAGGTGCGGATCCCAGGCAAGATGGTACACACCATTTTCACAAGCCTTAATATGACAAAATGCAGAAAACCAGATCAGTTTAAAACCTCATAATGTGACTCCATTTTGGAAATGATAATGCGTCACCCCCAGGGCAGTGGGGTACTCTGTATCGGGTCCGGTCTCGAGGGGGAATGTCACGGTGGCTGCGATCCGTTCTGTGGCCCTGGTCCTCAACGTTAAAGGGGAACGGTCTTTTAAGGGAAAAGTGTCTAAAGTCTGTCGTGATGCCACCTGTGGCGTTTGGTCAATAGTGGGACCGACACTGCATTAAAGGAGTCCTCTGGGGGATGTTTTGGCAGCACTGATGTTACTCTTCCCACAGGTGAATCAGGATCCTAAGATGTAAGAGAAAGAGTGTTCCAGCTCCATAAAATGTTGATACTTTATTTTTCCATTAAAATCTCGATACAAATATATCCTTGCATATATCCTATATAGCATAGTATATTTTGCTTATAGCTAATCTGGTAGTTTGGTTTATTTTACTATTTAGATAGTTAATCTATACCGCATTGATATAATTACATCCAGGACCTGCAGAAGTAATCAGGTGACTAATAGCGGCAATCTGATTGGTCCAGGAATACTATATAGTAATTGTTAGAACTCATACTAAACCAAGCATGGATTAAGATCTGACAAGATCGAAACGCGTCGCTCTCACCTTGACATCTCAGCATTCGCATATATGCAAGGATATATTTGTATCAAGATTTTAATGGAAAAATAAAGTATCGACATTTTATGGAGCTGGAACACTCTTTTTCTTCTGTTGCAATTACCACTCGTCTTGGTCCCAGATGAAGTTCCGAGCACCTGCATGGATCGGGGAGCTGGCTGCGGTCTAATTTCATTAGCCGCATCATTTTATTTTGGTTATTCCTAAGATGTAAGGCGTGGATGTTATGTGCCGGTGAATAAAGATAGGACACAAGTTGTAAGTCTTTACCTGGTTTACTGCAGTTGGCTGGCCACAGTCCAGGGCACCAAGCACGGGTGGTGGTATGGCCCGGCCAGCTCAGAGGCAATGGAGGATCCCCTTCTCCAGGTGAGGTCCATGAGCCTTTCCTCTAGCACCTCTTAAAGACGAAGTCCCTGCTGCCTGAAATTTCCTACAGGGTCCTCCACTTTCCCCCTGTCCTGGGACAGGTACCCGCACGATGGGCAGTTTGAGCTGTTTTACATGGACTCTTATCATGCACTGGGCTCCTTAGGTGCTGCTGCGTCTCAGGCAAGGTGTGGGCCAATTACATACAGTTCCTGGCCTTGCGGTTCTGCTCTGTGTCCTAGAGTTCCACAAAAGCCTCAGGCTCCCGGTACCTGGTTCCTGTGCTTCGGCTCTGAGGGTGCCCGGTCACAGTTCCCCTCTGAGCCCTGTTCATAACCTTTGCTCCTTTCCTCTCCAGGTACTACACATCCAACCCTCCAGGTTCTTTCTCCTTTCCCAGAGGCTGCAGCTCCCTCATGGCTGTCAGACCTCTGCGTCTCTCCTAGACGTCCGCCCACTTCATTGTTCCTCTCCAACTAACCTAACTCCTCCTCCAGGTCAGGATACATATAGCTGGGGGACGCTCTCCTGAATCCGGGTCTTGAACTCCCCCTCCTGGCCTGGATTCAGAATGTGTTGCATGTGGGTGCCTTACCTGGTGAAGAGCACTCCCTTGCCTCTGATCATGACATTACCTTCCCCGAAGGAAAAGCAACATCACTGTAGCAACCGGTTACCTGGGGTGCTACATTAACCTTCAGTGAATTAATCTATAGTAGTGATTATTTTGAGTCCACAGCCACTTTCCAAAAATTAGCGAGCAGTGGATGTTGGAGAGTGAAAACTGTGAATATACCATTTATTACTCACCACATAATGCCCAGATTGTGCTCCAAGAGAGACACACCATAAATTAAGTGGGTTCTTCTCACAATAATATTGACAACTACATGGGTCCTAATTTTGATTTGGGCACACTGAAAGGCTCAGAAGCGACGGGAAGATTTGACTTTGTGAAAGTGGATATAGACGGCTTGGTTTATAAAAGTCATACTGCTATTTGAACATTTCCATTGAAGAAGAACTCACAACCTCTCGTGGCAGCCTGTTCCACTCATTGATCACCCTCACTGTCAAAAGGTTTTTTCTAATATCCAATCTGTGTCTCCTCTACTTCAGTTTCATCCCATTGCTTCTAGTCTTTCCTTGTGCAAATGAGAATAAATCAATAAAGCTATTTTTACATACCGTATATACTCGAGTATAAGCCGACCCGAGTATAAGCCGAGTCACCTAATTTTACCTAAAAAAAGTGGGAAACTTATTGACTCGAGTATAAGCCGGGTATGCATTGTCCCCTCATCCCTATCCTTGTATGCGTGGCTCCTCATCCCTATCCTTGTATGCAAGGCTCCTTATCGCTATCCTGGTATGATTTGACCCCATCCCTATACTTGTATGCATGGCCCCATCCCTATCCTTGTATGCATGGTCCCATCACTATTTTTATATGCACGGCCCCATCCCTATTCTTTATGCATGGCCCCTGTTATGAACTGGTGATTCAGAAACACAATGGACCTGGTGGTTAAGAGCACACAAAGTGACCTGATAGTTACTAGCAACATAGGACGAGCTCTGAGACGTGGGAACTCTGCTGACCGCAATCCCTAATCCTATCACACCACACTAGAGGTAGCCGTGGAGCGCTCCTGACCAGACCTAGGCGCCTCGGGCACAGCCTGAGAAAATAGCTAGCCCTGAAGATAGAAAAATAAGCCTACCTTGCCTCAGAGAAATTCCCCAAAGGAAAAGGCAGCCCCCACATATAATGACTGTGAGCAAAGATGAAAATACAAACACAGAGATGAAATAGGTATTAGCAAAGTGAGGCCCGACTTACTGAATAGACCGAGGATAGTAAAGATAGCTTTGCGGTCAGCACAAAAACCTACAAACAACCACGCAGAGGGCGCAAAAAGACCCTCCGTACCGACTAACGGCACGGAGGTGCTTCCTCTGCGTCCCAGAGCTTCCAGCAAGCAAGAAAAACCAATATAGCAAGCTGGACAGAAAAAATAGCAAACAAAAGTAACACAAGCAGAACCTAGCTTATGCAGGGCAGACAGGCCACAAGACGATCCAGGAGAGAGCAAGACCAATACTGGAACATTGACTGGAGGCAAGGAACAAAGAACTAGGTGGAGTTAAATAGAGCAGCACCTAATGACCTAACCTCGTCACCTGAGGAAGGAAACTCAGAAGCTGCAGCCCCACTCACATCCACCAGATGAAGCTCATGGACAGAACCAGCCGAAGTACCACTCATAACCACAGGAGGGAGCTTGACCACAGAATTCACAACAGTACCCTTCCCTTGAGCAGGGGTCACCGAACCCTCACCAGAGCCCCCAGGTCGACCAGGATGAGCCAAATGAAAGGCACGAACCAGATCGGCAGCATGAACATCAGAGGCAAAGACCCAGGAATTATCTTCCTGACCATAACCCTTCCACTTAACCAGGTACTGGAGTTTCCGTCTCGAAATACGAGAATCCAAAATCTTCTCCACTATATACTCCAACTCCCCCTCAACCAAAACCTGAGCAGAAGGATCAACGGATGGAACCACAGGTGCCACGTATCTCCGCAACAATGACCTATGGAATACATTATGGATGGAAAAAGAAGCTGGAAGGGTCAAACGAAAAGACACAGGATTAAGAACCTCAGAAATCCTATACGGACCAATGAAACGAGGCTTAAACTTAGGAGAGGAAACTTTCATTGGAATATAACGAGATGACAACCAAACCAAATCCCCAACACGAAGTCGGGTTCCCACACAGCGCCTGCGGTTAGCGAAACGTTGAGCCTTCTCCTGGGACAATGTCAAATTGTCCACTACATGAGTCCAAATCTGCTGCAACCTATCCACCACAGTATCCACACCAGGACAGTCCGAAGACTCAACCTGCCCTGAAGAGAAACGAGGATGGAAACCAGAATTGCAGAAAAACGGCGAAACCAAAGTAGCCGAGCTGGCTCGATTATTAAGGGCGAACTCAGCCAAAGGCAAAAAGGACACCCAATCATCCTGATCAGCAGAAACAATGTTTCCAAGGTCTGATTGGTTCGTTCAGTTTGACCATTTGTCTGAGGATGGAAAGCCGAGGAAAAAGACAAATCAATGCCCATCCTAGCACAAAAGGCTCGCCAAAACCTCGAAACAAACTGGGAACCTCTGTCAGAAACGATGTTCTCCGGAATGCCATGTAAACGAACCACATGTTGGAAATACAATGGCACCAAATCAGAGGAGGAAGACAATTTAGACTAGGGTACCAAATGGACCATCTTAGAGAAGCGATCACAAACCACCCAAATGACCGACATCTTTTGAGAGACGGGGAGATCCGAAATAAAATCCATAGAGATATGTGTCCAGGGCCTCTTCGGGACCGGCAAGGGCAAAAGCAACCCACTGGCACGAGAACAGCAGGGCTTAGCCCGAGCACAAATCCCACAGGACTGCACAAACGAACGCACATCCCGCGACAGAGACCGCCACCAAAAGCATCTAGCCACCAAATCTCTGGTACCAAAGATTCCAGGATGACCAGCCAACTCCGAACAATGAACCTCAGAGATAACTCTACTCGTCCATTTATCAGGGACAAACAGTTTCTCCGCTGGGCAACGGTCAGGTCTATTAGCCTGAAATTTTTGCAGCACCCGCCGCAAATCAGGGGAGATGGCAGACAAAATTACCCCCTCTTTGAGAATACCCGCCGGCTCAGGCAAACCCGGAGAGTCGGGCACAAAACTCCTAGAAAGGGCATCCGCCTTCACATTCTTAGAGCCCGGAAGGTAAGAAACCACAAAGTCAAAACTGGAGAAAAACAGCGACCAACGAGCCTGTCTAGGATTCAACCGTTTGGCAGACTCGAGATAAGTCAAGTTCTTGTGATCAGTCAAGACCACCACGCGATGCTTAGCTCCTTCAAGCCAATGACGCCACTCCTCGAACGCCCACTTCATGGCCAGCAACTCTCGATTGCCAACATCATAATTACGCTCAGCAGGCGAAAACTTCCTGGAAAAGAAGGCACATGGTTTCATCACCGAGCCATCAGAACTTCTCTGCGACAAAACAGCCCCTGCTCCAATCTCATAAGCATCAACCTCGACCTGGAACGGGAGCGAAACATCTGGCTGGCACAACACAGGGGCAGAAGAAAAATGACGCTTCAACTCCTGAAAAGCTTCCACAGCAGCAGAAGACCAATTGACCACATCAGCACCCTTCTTGGTTAAATCAGTCAACGGTTTAGCAATACTAGAAAAATTATTGATGAAGCGACGATAAAAATTAGCAAAGCCCAGGAACTTTTGCAAACTCTTCAGAGATGTTGGCTGAGTCCACTCATAAATGGCCTGAACTTTAACAGGGTCCATCTCGATAGTAGAAGGGGAAAAAATGAAACCCAAAAATGAAACCTTCTGAACACCAAAGAGACACTTTGACCCCTTCACAAACAAAGAATTAGCACGCAGGACCTGGAACACCATTCTAACCTGCTTCACGTGAGACTCCCAATCATCTGAGAAGACCAAAATATCATCCAAGTATACAATCAGGAATTTATCCAGGTACTCTCGGAAGATGTCATGCATAAAGGACTGAAATACTGATGGAGCATTGGAAAGCCCGAATGGCATAACCAGGTACTCAAAATGGCCCTCGGGCGTATTAAATGCTGTTTTCCATTCATCGCCCTGTTTAATACGCACAAGATTATACGCACCACGAAGATCTATCTTGGTGAACTAACTAGCCCCCTTAATCCGAGCAAACAAATCAGACAGCAGCGGCAAGGGGTACTGAAATTTGACTGTGATTTTATTTAGAAGGCAGTAATCGATACAAGGTCTCAGCGAACCATCCTTCTTGGCCACAAAAAAGAACCCTGCTCACAATGGTGACGACGACGGGCGAATATGACCCTTCTCCAAGGACTCCTTTACGTAACTCCGCAAAGCGGCGTGCTCAGGCACAGACAAATTAAACAGTCGACCTTTAGGAAACTTACTACCAGGAATCAAATTGATAGCATAATCGCAATCCCTATGCGGAGGTAGGGCACTGGACTTGGTCTCATCAAATACATCCCGGTAATCCGACAAGAACTCTGGGACCTCAGAAGGGGTGGATGACGAAACAGACATAAATGGAACATCACCATGCACCCCCTGACAATCCCAGCTGGACACAGACATAGATTTCCAATCCAATACTGGGTTATGGACTTGTAGCCGTGGCAACCCCAACACGACCACATCATGCAGATTATGCAACACCAGAAAGCGAATATCCTCCTGGTGCGCAGGAGCCATGCACATGGTCAGCTGGGTCCAATACTGAGGCTTATTCTTGGCCAAAGGCGTAGCATCAATTCCTCTCAATGGAATAGGATGCTGCAAGGGCTCCAAGAAAAACCCACAGCGCCTAGCAAACTCCAAGTCCATCAAATTCAGGGCAGCGCCTGAATCCACAAATGCCATGACAGAATAGGACGACAAAGAGCAGATCAAAGTAACGGACAAAAGAAATTTCGACTGTATCGTACCAATGGTGGCAGACCTAGCGAACCGCTTAGTGCGCTTAGGACAATCGTAAATAGCATGAGTGGAATCACCACAGTAAAAACACAACCCATTTCGACGTCTGTGTTCTTGCCATTCAGCTCTGGTCAAAGTCATATCACATTGCATAGGCTCAGGTTTATGTTCAGATAATACCGCCAAATGGTGCACAGTTTTACGCTCACGTAAGCGTCGATCGATCTGAATGGCCAAAGACATAGACTCATTCAGACCAGCAGGCATAGGAAATCCCACCATAACATCCTTAAGGGCTTCAGAGAGACCCTTTCTGAAAATTGCTGCCAGCGCACATTCATTCCATTGAGTGAGCACAGACCACTTCCTAAACGTCTGACAATATATCTCTACCTCATCCTGACCCTGACACAGAGCCAGCAAATTTTTCTCTGCCTGATCCACTGAATTAGGTTCATCATAAAGCAATCCGAGCGCCAGAAAAAACGCATCAATATTACATAATGCAGGATCTCCTGGCGCAAGGGAAAATGCCCAGTCTTGCGGGTCGCCACGTAATAAAGAAATAATGATCTTAACTTGTTGAACTGGATCACCAGAGGAGCGGGGTTTCAAAGCCAGAAATAGTTTACAATTATTTTTAAAACTCAGAAACTTAGCTCTATCTCCAGAAAACAAATCAGGAATAGGAATTCTAGGTTCTAACATAGAATTCTGAACCACAAAGTCTTGAATATTTTGTACTCTTGCAGTGAGATGATCCACACAAGAAGACAGACCTTTAATGTCCATCACTACACCTGTGTCCTGAACCACCCAAATGTCTAGGGGAAAAGAAAGGCAAAACACAGTGCAGAGAAAAAAAAATGGTCTCAGAACTTCTCTTTTCCCTCTATTGAGAAGCATTAGTACTTTGGGCCTCCAGTACTGTTATGAACTGGTGATTCAGAAACACAATGGACCTGGTGGTTAAGAGCACACAAAGTGACCTGATAGTTACTAATAACATAGGACGAGCTCTGAGACGTGGGAACTCTGTTGACCGCAATCCCTAATCCTATCACACCACACTAGAGGTAGCCGTGGAGCGCTCCTGACCAGACCTAGGCGCCTCGGGCACAGCCTGAGAAACTAGCTAGCCCTGAAGATAGAAAAATAAGCCTACCTTGCCTCAGAGAAATTCCCCAAAGGAAAAGGCAGCCCCCACATATAATGACTGTGAGCAAAGATGAAAATACAAACACAGAGATGAAATAGGTATTAGCAAAGTGAGGCCCAACTTACTGAATAGACCGAGGATAGTAAAGATAGCTTTGCGGTCAGCACAAAAACCTACAAACAACCACGCAGAGGGCACAAAAAGACCCTCCGTACCGACTAACGGCACGGAGGTGCTTCCTCTGCGTCCCAGAGCTTCCAGCAAGCAAGAAAAACCAATATAGCAAGCTGGACAGAAAAAATAGCAAACAAAAGTAACACAAGCAGAACTTAGCTTATGCAGGGCAGACAGGCCACAAGACGATCCAGGAGAGAGCAAGACCAATACTGGAACATTGACTGGAGGCAAGGAACAAAGAACTAGGTGGAGTTAAATAGAGCAGCACCTAACGACCTAACCTCGTCACCTGAGGAAGGAAACTCAGAAGCTGCAGCCCCACTCACATCCACCAGATGAAGCTCATGGACAGAACCAGCCGAAGTACCACTCATAACCACAGGGGGGAGCTTGACTACAGAATTCACAACAGGCCCCATCCCTATCCTTGTATGCACGGCCCCATCCCTATCCTTGCATGCACTGCCCCATCCCTATCCTTGTATGCACGGCCCCATCCCTATCCTTGTGTGCACGACCCCATCCCTATCCTTGTATGCACGGCCCCATCCCTATCCTTGTATGCACGGCCCCATCCCTATCCTTGCATGCACGGCCCCATCCCTATCCTTGCATGCACTGCCCCATCCCTATCCTTGTATGCACGGCCCCATCCCTATCCTTGTGTGCACGGCCCCATCCCTATCCTTGTGTGCACGGCCCCATTCCTATCCTTGTATGCACGGCCCCATCCCTATCCTTGTATGCACGGCCCCATCCCTATCCTTGTATGCATGGCCCCATCCCTATCCTTGTATGCATGGCCCCATTCCTTTCCTTGTATGCAGGGCTCCAGTCCCATCCTTGTGTGCATGGCCCCATTCCTATCCTTTGTATGCAAGGCTCCAGTCCTATCCTTGTTTGCACTGCCCCATCCCTATCCTTGTATGCACGGCCCCATCCCTATCCTTGTGTGCATGGCCCCATCCCTATCCTTGTGTGCACGGCCCCATTCCTATCCTTGTATGCACGGCCCCATCCCTAACCTTGTATGCACGGCTCCATCCCTATCCTTGTATGCATGGCCTCATCCCTATCCTAGTATGCATGGCCCCATCCCTATCCATGTATGCACGGCCCCATCCCTATCCTTGTGTGCACGGCCCCATTCCTATCCTTGTATGCACGGCCCCATCCCTATCCTTGTATGCATGGCTCCATCCCTATCCTTGTATGCATGGCCTCATCCCTATCCTAGTATGCATGGCCCCATCCCTATCCATGTATGCACGGCCCCATTCCTATCCTTGTATGCATGCCCTCATCCCTAGCCTAGTATGCATGGCTCCACCCCTATCCTTGTATGCATGGGCCCCATCCCTATCCTTGTATGCATGGCCTCATCCCTATCCTTGTATGCATGCCCCCATCCCTATCCTTGCATGATTGGCCTCCATCAAAAAACGTAAAAAAATAAACCATTACACTTACCTTCCTTCGCTCCCTCGCAGCGTCTTGTCTCGATGCCAGCAGCTGCTTTATGTTTCTAAGCATTGCATGGCAGGGATGTCATGCGCTGCTCACAAGCAGAGCACAGCTTCCGGAATACTCACCACTTGCAATGCCGGAACTATGTGTGTGGGGCAGTGAGTATTAAGTAGCGCGCACACAGTGTCAACCGCCAGGCGGTCATGTGTGCCGCTACTTAAGAGAAATTAATATTCAGAATGAATATTCATCTCTGTTAATTAGCGGCACACGTGACCTCCCGGCAGCTGCAGGACCGGCTGCTGCAGCTGACACTGCGCGAGCTATTACAGAGAAATTAATATTCATTTCTTTTTAGCAGCGGGCACCGCAGTTAGCTGCAGCAGCCGGGTCCTACCTCTGTGACCCGCTGCTCCGCCGATGCCTCTCCCCCTCCATGTTCTGGACACCTTACTCGAGTATAAGCTGAGGGGGGGGGTGATTTCAGCACAAAAAATGTGCTGAAAACCTCTACTTACACTCGAGTATATACATCAACTTACCATTTTTACAGACAGTTTTAGAAGAAATGTTCAAAAATATAAAGTTCAAGGATATTTTATTGAAAAATAATTGGTTTTATTCTTGACAGATGACTGTACCTGGAGATCAGAGGGACAGCTGACATCTTCAATTTTAAAATTAGATGATCTTGAGATCTCACAGGATATAATTGAAGTGAATGCCATTACTCCAGATATACTATCATCCCTTCACAGCAAAGATCTGTCATCTGATTCAATACCGACTACTAAGGAAAATCAAAGACCCAAAAGAGGCATTAACCCCTTCATGACCCAGCCTATTTTGACCTTAAAGACCTTGCCGTTTTTTGTAATTCTGACCAGTGTCCCTTTATGAGGTAATAACTCAGGAATGCTTCAACGGATCCTAGCGTTTCTGAGATTGTTTTTTCGAGACATATTGGGCTTCATGTTAGTGGTAAATTTAGGTCAATAAATTCTGCGTTTATTTGTGATAAAAACGGAAATTTGGCGAAAATTTTGAAAATTTCGCAATTTTCACATTTTGAATTTTTATTCTGTTAAACCAGAGAGTTATGTGACACAAAATAGTTAATAAATAACATTTCCCACACGTCTACTTTACATCAGCACAATTTTGGAAACAAAATTTTTTTTTGCTAGGAAGTTATAAGGGTTAAAATTTGACCAGCGATTTCTCATTTTTACAACGAAATTTACAAAACCATTTTTTTAGGGACCACCTCACATTTGAAGTCAGCTTGAGGGGTCTATATGGCTGAAAATACCCAAAAGTGACACCATTCTAAAAAATGCACCCTTCAAGGTACTCAAAACCACATTCAAGAAGTTTATTAACCCTTCAGGTACTTCACAGCAGCAGAAGCAACATGGATGGAAAAAATGAACATTAAACTTTTTAGTCACAAAAATTATTTTTTAGCAACAATTGTTTTATTTTCCCAATGGTAAAAGAAGAAACTGAACCATGAAAGTTGTTGCCCAATTTGTCCTGAGTACACTGATACCTCATATGTTGGGGTAAACCACTGTTTGGGCGCACGGCAGGGCTTGGAAGGGAAGGAGCGCCATTTGACTTTTTGAATGAAAAATTGGCTCCACTCTTTAGCGGACACCATGTTACGTTTGGAGAGCCCCCGTGTGCCTATAAATTGGAGCTCTCCCACAAGTGACCCCATTTTGGAAACTAGACGCCCCAAGGAACTTATCTAGATGCATAGTGAGCACTTTGAACCCCCAGGTGCTTCACAAATTGATCCGTAAAAATGAAAAAGTACTTTTTTTTCACAAAAAAATTCTTTTAGCCTCAATTTTTTCATTTTCACATGGGCAACAGGATAAAATGGATCATAAAATTTGTTGGGCAATTTCTCCTGAGTACACCAATACCTCACATGTGGGGGTAAATTACTGTTTGGGCACATGGTAAGGCTTGGAAGGGAAGGAGCGCCATTTGACTTTTTGAATGAAAAATTATCTCCATCGTTAGCGGACACCATGTCGCGTTTGTAGAGCCCCTGTGTGCCTAAACATTGGAGCTCCCCCACAAGTGACCCCATTTTGGAAACTAGACCCCCCCAAGGAACTTATCTAGATGCCTAGTGAGCACTTTAAACCCTCAGGTGCTTCACAAACTGATCTGTAAAAATTAAAAAGTACTTTTTTTTCACAAAAAAATTATTTTCGCCTCAATTTTTTCATTTTCACATGGGCAATAGGATAAAATGGATCATAAAATTTGTTGGGCAATTTCTCCCGAGTACGCCGATACCTCATATGTGGGGGTAAACCACTGTTTGGGCACACGGCAGGGCTCGGAAGGGAAGGCGCGCCATTTGACTTTTTGAATGGAAAATTAGCTCCAATTGTTAGTGGACACCATGTCGCGTTTGGAGAGCCCCTGTGTGCCTAAACATTGGAGCTCCCCCACAAGTGACCCCATTTTGGAAACTAGACCCCCCAAGGAACTTATCTAGATGCATATTGAGCACTTTAAACCCCCAGGTGCTTCACAGAAGTTTATAACGCAGAGCCATGAAAATAAAAAATAATTTTTCTTTCCTCAAAAATGATTTTTTAGCCTGGAATTTCCTATTTTGCCAAGGCTAATAGGAGAAATTGGACCCCAAATGTTCTTGTCCAGTTTGTCCTGAGTACGCTGATACCCCATATGTGGGGGTAAACCACTGTTTGGGCACACGGCAGGGCTCGGAAGGGAAGGCACGCCATTTGGCTTTTTAAATGGAAAATTAGCTCCAATCATTAGCGGACACCATGTCATGTTTGGAGAGCCCCTGTATGCCTAAACATTGGAGATCCCCCACAAATGACTCCATTTTGGAAACTAGACCCCCAAAGGAACTAATCTAGATGTGTGGTGAGGACTTTGAACCCCCAAGTGCTTCACAGAAGTTTATAACGCAGAGCCATGAAAAAAAAAAAATATTTTCTCAAAAATGATATTTTAGCCTGCAATTTTTTATTTTCCCAAGGGTAACAGGAGAAATTTGACCCCAAAAGTTGTTGTCCAGTTTCTCCTAAGTACGCTGATACCCCATATGTGGGGGTAAACCACTGTTTGGGCACATGCCGGGGATCGGAAGTGAAGTAGTGATGTTTTGAAATGCAGACTTTGATGGAATGCTCTGTGGGCGTCACGTTGCGTTTGCAGAGCCCCTGATGTGGCTAAACAGTAGAAACCCCCCACAAGTGACCCCATTTTGGAAACAAGACCCCGAAAGGAACTTATCTAGATGTGTGGTGAGGACTTTGAACCCCCAAGTGCTTCACAGAAGTTTATAACGCAGAGCCATGAAAATAAAAAATAAAAATTATTTTCTCAAAAATGATCTTTTAGCCTGCAATTTTTTATTTTCCCAAGGGTAACAGGAGAAATTTCACCCCAAAACTTGTTGTACTGTTTCTCCTGAGTACGCTGATACCCCATATGTGGGGGTAAACCACTGTTTGGGCACATGCCGGGGCTCGGAAGTGAAGTAGTGACGTTTTGAAATGCAGACTTTGATGGAATGCTCTGCGGGGGTCACGTTGCGTTTGCAGAGCCCCTGATGTGGCTAAACAGTAGAAACCCCCCACAAGTGACCCCATTTTGGAAACTAGACCCCAAAAGGAACTTATCTAGATATGTGGTGAGCACTTTGAACCCCCAAGTGCTTCACAGACGTTTACAACGCAGAGCCGTGAAAATAAAAAATCATTTTTCTTTCCTCAAAAATGATGTTTTAGCAAGCATTTTTTTATTTTCACAAGGGTAACAGGAGAAATTGGACCCCAGTAATTGTTGCGCAGTTTGTCCTGAGTATGCTGGTACCCCATATGTGGGGGTAAACCGCTGTTTGGGCACACGTCGGGGCTCGGAAGTGAGGGAGCACCATTTGACTTTTTGAATACAAGATTGGCTGGAATCAATGGTGGCGCCATGTTGCGTTTGGAGACCCCTGATGTGCCTAAACAGTGGAAACCCCTCAATTCTACCTCCAACACTAACCGCCCCACACCCCTAACCCTAATCCCAACTGTAGCCATAACCCTAATCACACCCCTAACCACAACCCTAATTCCAACCCTAACCCTAAGGCTATGTGCCCACGTTGCGGATTCGTGTGAGATTTTTCAGCATCATTTTTGAAAAATCCGCGGGTAAAAGGCACTGCGTTTTACCTGTGGATTTACCATGGATTTCCAGTGTTTTTTGTGCGGATTTCACCTGCGGATTCCTATTGAGGAACAGGTGTAAAACGCTGCGGAATTCGCACAAAGAATTGACATGCTGCGGAAAATACAACGCAGCGTTTCCGTGTGGTATTTTCCGCACCATGGGCACAGCAGATTTGGTTTTCCATATGTTTACATGGTACTGTAAACCTGATGGAACACTGCTGCGGATCCGCAGCCAAATCCGCACCGTGTGCACATAGCCTAATTCTAAAGGTATGTGCACACGCTGCGGAAAACGCTGCGGATCCGCAGCAGTTTCCCATGAGTTTACAGTTCAATGTAAACCTATGGGAAACAAAAATCGCTGTACACATGCTGCAGAAAAACTGCATGGAAACGCAGCGGTTTACATTCCGCAGCATGTCGCTTATTTCTGCGGATTCCGCAGCGGTTTTACAACTGCTCCAATAGAAAATCGCAGTTGTAAAACCACAGTAAAAGGCGCAAAAAAAACGCGGTAAATCCGCGATAAATCCGCAGCGGTTTAGCACTGCGCATTTATCAAATCCGCAGCGGAAAAATTTGCAGAGGACCAGAATACGTGTGCACATACCGAAACCCTAACCCTAACCCTAGCCCTACCCCTACCCCTACCCCTAACCCTACCCCTAACCCTACCCCTAACCCTACCCCTAACCGTACCCCTAACCCTACCCCTAACCCTAACCCTACCCCCTAACCCTACCCCTAACCCCATTCTAACATTAGTGGAAAAAAAAATTCTTTATTTTTTTATTGTCCCTACCTATGGGGGTGACAAAGGGGGGGGGGTCATTTATTATTTTTTTATTTTGATCACTGTGATAGATTATATCTCAGTGATCAAAATGCACTTTGAACGAATCTGCCGGCCGGCAGATTCGGCGGGCGCACTGCGCATGCGCCCGCCATTTTGGAAGATGGCGGCGCCCAGGGAGAAGACGGACGGACCCCGGCAGGATCGGTAAGTATGATGGGGTGGGGAGGGAGCACGGGGGGGGGGGAGCATCGGAGCACGGGGGGTGGATCGGAACGCGGGAGGGGTGGAACGGAGCACGGGGGGGTGGAACGGAGCACAGGGGGGTGGAACGGAGCACGGGGGGTGGAACGGAGTACGGGGGTGGATCGGAGTGCAGGGGGGGTGATTGGAGCACGGGGGGGTGATTGGAGCACGGGGGTGAGCGGACAAGAGCACGGGGGGGAGCGGAGCACAGGACGGAGGGGAGCGGGGCAGTGTACCGGGCAGATCAGAGGGCTGGGGGGCGATCGGTGGGGTGGGGGCACATTAGTATTTCCAGCCATGGCCGATGATATTGCAGCATCGGCCATGGCTGGATTGTAATATTTCACCTGTTATAATAGGTGAAATATTACAAATCGCTCTGATTGGCAGTTTCACTTTCAACAGCCAATCAGAGCGATCGTAGCCACGGGGGGGTGAAGCCACCACCCCTGGGCTAAACTACCACTCCCCCTGTCCCTGCAGATCGGGTGAAATGGGAGTTAACCCTTTAACCCGATCTGCAGGGACGCGATCTTTCCATGACGCCACATAGGCGTCATGGGTCGGATTGGCACCGACTTTCATGACGCCTACGTGGCGTCATGGGTCGGGAAGGGGTTAAAAAACAAACTGCTCCTAAAGCAAGGAAGTCCTTTTCATGTTCAGAATGTGGGAAATGTTTTAATTGGAAACATCATCTTGATCGACACCAAAGAATCCACACAGGAGAAAAGCCTTTTTCCTGTTCGGAATGTGGGAAATGCTTTATCCACAAAGTGAATCTTGATAGCCACCAGAGAAACCACACAGGGGATAAGCCTTTTTCATGTTTAGAATGTGGAAAATGTTTTGTGACGAAATCACATCTTGTTAGACACCAGAAACTCCACACAGGGGAGAAGCCTTTTTTCTGTTCAGAATGTGGAAAATGTTTTGTGACTAAATCACATCTTGTTACACACCAGTAACTCCACACAGGGGAGAAGCCTTTTTTCTGTTCATAATGTGGAAAACGTTTTGTGAAGAAATCCGATCTTGTTAGACACCAGAGACTCCACACAAGGGAGAAGCCTTTTTCATGTTCAGAATGTGGAAAGTATTTTGTAGCCCTGTTCTATGTAGCAGAAGCAATCACACAAGTGCAGCTTCTAGTCTCCCATGG